>NC_090265.1:1408389498-1408690279 GCF_040414725.1 Anabrus simplex
TGGCACATTAAAGAATCCCTGCGGGACAAAGTTCCGGCACCTCGGCGTCTCAGAAAACCCTAAGAGTAATTAATGGGACGTAAAGTCAATAACATTATTATATCAGAAAAACGTATGATACCTCGAGAAGGACCATTGAGCATCATAAGAAGATAATCTTGGGTATTTTGTCAAAGGAACGTCACTTAACATTCTAATTTCACTAACATTTCTGCCCTTCCAGAACTAGGCAACTTTACACATTCCATTAAATCCAAGAACTAGGCTTTAAGTAATTTCTTCTCCTCAATGCCATGCACCGCATTGACTGTCTCAATGAACAAGCTGGTTGGTGGTTCTAATGTATTTATGGAGTGACACAAAAGACTCAAATATGCAGATATGTAAGATAATTCATTTTTAAAACTAACTGTCCTTAACTAAGTTCTGAATAAACTCAACGATGAAGCGTCGTCCTTAATTAGTTCATCTATCACAGACTTAAAATTTTAAAAAATTGTTTGCATAACATACTTCTAGTTTTAAACATGTCCCACAACGAGTAACTGTGTGTCTAGCAAAAGAGCATGATACGAATGTTTTACTTTGAACAAATCGTTTCTTGTTGGAGTTTTCACAAACACTTCTTTGCCGTTTGGAATTAATTTCTCTATTTCAGGATGTTAAATATACAACGTACCTGCTCACATAATCTGCTTAAACCATGTAGTATACAAGTAAGGAGTATCATGTTTGGGTAGCTTACAGAAAGGATTTCTGTTGTTGGAATTGGAATAAAGAAAGAAGTGTCAATTTATTTATTACGAAATTACAAAATTAAAAATATGTATTTACATAAAAATTCGTTGTGATAGTCGAGTTGTACAATCACTGGCTTCTGACGGAAGAGACTGCGGTTCTATTCGTGGCTATTCCATGTTTGATTTTTGAAATGCCCTCATACCGCTGTGATTCAGATTCCACGTAAAACTGGAGGAACCACAGCTTTGATCACGATATGAAGAATCGCGTAAAACCTACAAGATTAACGCTGGATGGAATATCCTAACGAGATAGAATAGAATGAAAAAAGGAATTGTCATACAGTATGCTATATACATTGTCGAAAAATAAAACCATAATATTCATGCACAGACTAAGAATAACATGCCATTTCAGAACATAACAATTAATTATGATTCCTGCACTAAAAGCTGTGCATGAGTAACTACTTCTTAAGCTTATTTCTGAATATATTTCAGATCTGATGGCTCTTTATTAAACAGCTTTAACGGAGTAATGAAATGGTTTGAACCTCGTCTTCTATAAGCCTTAACGAGGTACATCGACTTGGTTGGCTGACCTGGTATTATATTTATGAACATCACTTTTGAACTTGATTTTATTTTATCTGTTTTTGCGCGTACTTAAATAAGTGCATTATAAACATATGCGTTTACACAAGTCGTGAGAGAGAGCTTAATAAAAAGAGGCCCTCAGTGGGTCGTCACAGGCGATTTTGTTGCAATGCATAATGCCCTTTTCTGCAGAAGTAAAATTTTGGAAATCCGGCTGAAGTTTCCGCACAGTAGAAATTTGTACTGAAGAAGACTGCAAAAGAATGCAAAGTAGATATTTATAAAATATTGACTAGGAAATTTCTCTCTGATGGCTCTCGCTACTCTTAATAGTTTACTTGAAATACAATCTACGTGAGCAATCCATTTCAAATTTTGATCTAAATGTATTCCTAATAATGTTACGGGTTGATTATCATGACTTAATTGATTTCATTTAAATGAAATGTAAGTGACAGTCTTTTTATCATTTACCGAGACCAAGTTGGCAGAGAATCATTCATCTGCCATGTTCAATGTTTGGTTACATAGCACATTGAGATCTTTGACTATTTTAGCCTCATTTAGGAATGTGGTATAATCTGTCTGCATATGAAACTGAACAGATATTAAGCACTATGTTATAAGGTAAGTCATTTATTTGCACAAGAATTAGAAAAGGACCTAAGACAGAGGCTTGTAGAACATATTGAATAGGAAGTTCAGTTGATCGAAATCCATCCACTTTAACCGCCTGATTTCGATTACCAAGTTAAGAAACTAGAATGTTCATCTGTTCATTCTTAACACCACAGTAGTTAAATTTTGAAGTTTAAAGTGAATGAGAGGCACAATAAAAGGCTTTGTTGAGATTACGCAGAATGACCTGGGCAACTTTCTTGTTTTTAAAGCTTAATTACATGTTGCAAGAGGAATTCTATAGCTTCAGCAGTTTATTTACGTTTACGATAATCAAACTGGTTCTTGTACAGAAGGCTATTAGATTAATAATAAACTACTGCCGGTAGTTTTTGTTTGGATATGGAGTCCCGACCTCGTGTAGAGACAAACAGAGCAGGAGATAGAGTTGTGTCGTAGTAACTTACTTCTAAAATGGGGAAAGGCTGTAGCAGGATAAGATGAAGAAAACAACCTTTGAGTCAAATCCGGGCAAGTCGTTTGAATGAATAGCAGGCGTTAGCTCTTTAGCAGAGAAACATTCATGCCAATTTGCAAACGACTGCCGGTACCCTAAGAGGAGGTACCAATTTGAACATGTGGGTAGGATTTAAGTGCATCTCTGCGAAACTCGAGGTAGAAAAATTCCAAAAATTATCAGTCAAATGGGACATCAATACAAGCTTCCTATAATGCGTGCAACCTTTAAAACTAAATGTGACAATGTTCATGGAATTTTTCTTGTTCGTAATGTAACAATTTTTGTAAGAATGAAAATGAAAATCCACAGCCTGTAAACAGTCATTCGACCGGGTCAGGAATGGAATGAATGAAGCACCCATCTAGCCGCGAGGATAGGAATTGTGCCGGCTGCCGAAGCCTGTCGCACTCCTCTGGGGCAATTATTAATGGCTGACAGATGAAATGATATTGGAGAGTGTTTCTGGAATGAAATATGACAGGGAAAACCGGAGTACCCGGAGGAAAACCTGTCCCGCCTCCGCTTTGTCCAGCAAAAATCTCACATGGAGTGACTGGGATTTGAACCACGGAACCTAGCGGTGAGAGGCCGGCCTGCTGCCGCCTGAACCACGGAGGCTGCGTGCAAGAACAAATAATGACTAATATTCTTTGTATCAGGTTGATAGCTCATAAACCCTAGTACATAAATCAGTCGTAACCCTCTCCGTCGGGTGCGTCACAGTGAAAACAAAAACAGTAGGACCGGTTGCCTATCCTACAGTTTCAGCGTACCCTGTGTTCGTCTACGGAGTACCGTATATAAATGTACTATTTGGAAGCAGTAACAAAGCTTTTAATTCGCACATCGATGTCAAAAGTACACAGTTATTGTGTTTTCGTACAGATGACAATTATATACAATAGGTCGCTGTACAATACCGTAAACGAAACCGATTATCGTCCACAGACAACACAAAAGAAAAGGAGCTGTACTTTTTAATCCTCATCACTGTCCTCGTTGATAACTGGGCATATGTGTCCTTAACTGAAAATCCGACTCAAAATCTATGCCAGATGAACGATTTGTGTACTGGGGTCGGCACTATGTATGGACCAAGACTAGTTTTACGCCGGATGCGTTTCCTAATGCGAACGCTATAACGAGTGATGTATTCACTATTGCGTGTTTTTGTGATACGTTGTGTGTACAGCAAGTGAAGATGTGTATTACACACACAAACATCCAGTCTTCGAGCTTGACGGATTAACCAAACGTTGTTAAAATCGTAGGGCCGCACGGGAATCAAACCAAGGGCACTCTGAACCCAAGACCACTGCGCAGAACATTCAGACAAGGAATACCTGAGTGCCTATTGAATTACTTCGAAATTCATAATGTTCGTGCTTTCCCTTAAAAACGAAGGCCAAACATCTTCACTGATTATTTGTCCTTGATCACAACAGGCACATCGATTATTGCATACTTTCAAAAGAAACACAATTAACTCTACTAAACTACATAAATATCTTAAAATAACAAGAAACTTATCTCATTTCCTCAGCGGTGTTGGGATGGGCTAGACTGCATCTTTACTGCCAGCGAATCTTGCGACTGGCAGCGGATCGGCTGTTGTTCATCTGGGCCCCAGGCTGAACCTAGGTTAGGTCGGGTGACTCCGTGTAATCCATTTCCCCCATGCAGTTAGAGCTTCTCCATGACTCTTGGCTCGTTCATGAAAATACAGTAGATGAGTTGGATCAGACAATACATCTTAAAGAAATATTCTCTATAACAATCTTTCAATTGATAATAAATATTAGCCCTGTATAATTTAATCTAGCCTCTAATTGATTTTATATGATTATCTTCTCGACTAGTTTCATAATTGACTAACGACGGTGTAGATTCATTTCCTTTCCAAGGGCTACTTTGTAGTTGATCTTTAATTATGCTCTTCTGCGTCTCCGTGCGGAGATTGCGTAGGCGTAAAATGCTCTACTCGTCTCCCAGTTGTATTTTTCGTCGGAAAGAGTCTTCTTACTTCTTCTCTGCTGCTGGATATCGCTATGTTGGCAAATTCCACTTCTCAATTCGTTTCCAGGTGCGTATTACCTCTTCTTTCTGCAGTATTGTGATATACTTTTATTATCTAGGCTGAGTTATGTGTGAACACTTGGATTGCCGAAAAAGTAGTAGTTCGTTTTTTTTTACTGTTGTCCCGTCTTAACAATCACCAATGATTCTATGTATTGTGCTATCCTGCTAATCTGGATTTCTATGACCTTGCATGCTTATTTACTCTGTTGATGCCACCGACGGCCATTGTATTTAATCCGATCTAACATTTCTAAATTTAGGGATAGGGTCATGGTACAAATACAAATCATTTTTGCTGACCTATTATGAAATAAAAGAGCACCATGGCCTTGCAAAGCCAAGACAAAGTTAATTTTAATCAAATAAACATTGTTAAACACCAAGAATTTGGTATAGTTCAATCTGAATCACTGTCTATATGCCTAGCATAGATGTATGATGATATCGAGGGCGTCAAACATGGACTGGTATCTACCACTGATGGTATAGCTTTAATTTTCTTCTGAGTCCTCTGAAACATTGTAGGAATGTTTAATTATTTCTTGGTTTGACCTTCTCCTTCACAATTTTTTTTTATAATGTGGAGATTCAAATTTCAGCAACGTCTTATCGTTCGCTCTTCTCTGCGAATTTCATATATATGATTAAGGCTTGCAAAGCGTCAGCCCATGAGATGTGAGCTGAACGGGAAAAATCCGGAGAAAATCTATCTGTGATGCGTACCGGACTATCGGGTCTGCCGGTCTATCGAGTGCCAGATTATCGCGGTCTGCTGTACTACTACTGCTACTACTACTACATTCATTCAACAGTAACGAGGCGCCACCCAATCAATACGGCGCGCCACCGAAGTCAAGGAACTCCCCGGCTCACTGCATGACCTCACAGTGTGTTTGTTGAAACCTATTCTTTCTTTCTTTCTTTCTTTCTTTCTTTCTTAATCTGCTTACTCTCCAGGGTTGTTTTTAACCTCGGACTCAGCGAGGGATCCCACCTGTACCGCCTCAAGGGCAGTGTCCTGGTGCTTCAGACTCTGGTCGGGGGATACAACGGGGGAGGATGACCAGTACCTCGCCCAGGCTGCCTCACCTGCTATGCTGAATAGGGGCCTTGCGGGGGGATGGGAAGATTGGAAGGGATAGAAAAGGAAGAAGGAAGGAAACGGCCACCTTAAGTTAGGTACCATCCCGGCATTTGCCAGGAGGAGAAGTGGGAAACCACAGAAAACCACTTCCAGGATGGCTGAGGTGAGAATCGAACCCACCTCTACTCAGTTGATCTCCCGAGGCTGAGTGGACCCCGTTCCAGCCCTCGTACCACTTTTCAAATTTCGTGGCAGAGCCAGGAATCGAACCCGGGCCTCGGGGGTGGCAGCTAATCACACTAACCACTACACCACAGAGGCGGACATTGAAACTTATCCAGAATTAAAACGAATTGGTTCGTGTAAACAGTGTTTGAATATAAATACAATAATGCATTATTGGGTATATTTTAATTAGACATACACTGCTTTACATTGTAAGTTCAGCGAGCTTGTAGTTTTATGTGACTGTAGAAATCATGAGCATACACACAGGACCTCCATTTTACGTGAAATTTGAATCACAGAGACGTACCTAATAAACAACCTTACGATTAATAATAATAATGTTATTTGCTTTACGTCCCACTAACTACTTTTTAAGGTCTTCGGAGACGCCGAGGTGCCGGAATTTAGTCCCGCAGGAGTTCTTTTACGTGCCAGTAAATCTACCGACACGGGGCTGCCGTATTTGAGCACCTTCAAATACCACCGGACTGAGCCAGGATCGAACCTGCCAAGTTGGGGTTAGAAGGCCAGCGCCTTAACCGTCTGAGCCACTCAGCCCGGCAACAACCTTACGATTCATACACTGCAGCTAATTACTTAAAATAATAGCTTATCAGTTCGCAATGGCCTATGTTTAACTTGTGATGCTGCAGAAAACGTTTCGCTACTCGTGTTCAAACATCCAACCAAGTTCGATTGTTATATTGTACTAACGTGTGTATCCGTAATGATGTACTATCTTGAAACAACACATCATAATAATAAACAGGGAAGTCATATGTAACTGTTGAAATTGTGGTCATAGTTTCGGGGTCTGCAGTTTTGCGTTGTATTCTAAACACTGGGAGGAAGTTTTTCATTTTAAAAGTCCTGGGTTCAAACAGCGGCCTCCTTGGTGAAAAGCTTGCATTGACGGCACTTTGCACTCATATCCTCACTATAACACCATTTACATAGGCAAAGTACGATAGATTCTGGAGAAGTCACACTCAAGGTACAGTAGGCACAGGAAGATGTCCAACAGGATTAAACCATTAATTCTGGTCTTCAGCTGGTCAATGTAACAAGTATTAGAATGTCCACATCATCAACTTCGCCTTGCCTCATGGTAACTTAAAAGTTTCAAGTTTGTCGTCCAAGCCGTCCCAGCTGCCTTAAATAAAACAACTTAAGAATACATTAATAAAAGATCACGCATATCATCGTTAAAGAAGCTCTTCAGCGAAAAATCCTAGTTTTGTTTTAAGACTGTTAGGAAGTAAGGGAAATTAAATACATAACCGACATTACATTAGCTATCTTCGTGTCTCAATTACTTTTAGTGCTATTTCTGCCTAACTGCTTCGGTCATTTTAACAGTTATTAATTAGTGATATTAATGGTAATATTACATCGCTGTTAAATTGAACAGAAGCAGCTGCCACTGTGGATCAGTGGTAGAGTGTAGGCTTCTGTATCCTAAGATAGCGGGTTCAAACCCGGCAGAGGTAGTCGGATTTTTGAAGGGCGAAAAAAAAAGTCCATTCGTCACTCCACGTCGTATGTTCTGGTGACACATTTGGCGTTTACCCGACCAAATTCATTAAAATCTCAGCCATAGACGCCTAACAGCGTTTCTGTTTACTCGGTCTGCCATCTAGTGTGCCTAGAGTAAAACGGAACGTCGAAATTGACGAGCACACAGCCAGATGATGTTAAATTAAAATGGCTGCACACGGTAGCTGAGGCCATACGATTATTATTATTATTATTATTATTATTATTATTATTATTATTATTATTATTATTATTATTGAACAGAAGAAAGGTAATATAATATAATGTTAATACAGAAATCTACATTCCTCACTAAGTATTTGATTGCTTAAAATGTTGTACCGGAAAGTGGTAGTTACCTTACGCGTAAGATCCGAAAACAACATTTCACATATTGTAATGTCAATTTACTAAGAAAGAATCAGAGGTTGGAGATTCTGAGAAAAACAATCATTTTTAAAATGGGTTATTCAGGAAGTAATAATAATGTTATTTGCTTTACGTCCCACTAACTACTTTTGCGGTCTTCGGAGACGCCGAGGTGCCGGAATTTAGTCCCACAGGAGTTCTTTTACGTGCCAGTAAATCTACCGACACGAGGCTGTCGTATTTGAGCACCTTCAAATACCACCGGACTGAGCCAGGATCGAACCTGCCAAGTTGGGGTTAGAAGGCCAGCGCCTTAACCGTCTGAGCCACTCAGCCCGGCTATATATTCAGGAAGTAAAAATGTCAACTGACTGGAAAGCCGATGACATCGTCACAGACATCTCCAATATCTGCCAATGCGCACGGGATTTTTGACATGGGAAGTACGTCTTTGTGATTCAAATTTCACGTAAAACACGTGGAGGTCCCGTGTGTATGATCATGATTTCTACAGTCACATAAAATTACGAGATTGCTCATTATTTATTATACTAATATTCAAACATTGTTTACAAGAACAAATTCGAGACCTTGATCACTATTTCAACAGTTACATAGGACTTCCTTGTTTGTTATTATGATGTGTTGTTTCAAGACTTTAAATCGTTACAGATACACATTAGTACAAGATAACTATCGAACATGGATGTTTGGACACATGAATTTTTTTTGCAGCATCGTAAGTTTTCTTCAAACTTAATAGGTCCAATATGGCACATTTAAAAAATTCGGGAGAAAATTTGAACGGATATGCTTTAAATGCAGCAACCTCGAGTCGAATAAAAGTCTTATGCGGAATAAAAGTCCGGAACACCGGTATCACTTATAAATTTGAAGGGAGGTGAAAAATTATTATTATTATTATTATTATTATTATTATTATTATTATTATTATTATTATTATTATTATTTATCTCGTGCTAGTCATCTCTAGTGCTGATATTACAACACCAGTTACTGCTCGCCTGTTGAATGCACTACCCACCACGCCCATGCGTTACAAGGGTTGCCGAGATGGTAGGCGCCCACGCCGAGTATTGTACAGCAAAAGGTCAAAGGTTAGTGAAACGACTCAAATTAACTCCATTAGCCCACGCGAGTGGATTTGAGATTTAGGACATTCTGTCTTGTGTATAATCTGTACACAGTCCTCTTTCTAAAGGTAAAGACTGGGTTTGTCTGAATTATTGAATCAGATGATACATAGAGTAAATACGTAGTGATGATAATCTACGTAACATTTCTAGTACCTGGTCAAATAATGTAACTTCACTGTATAGCAGCAAATAACAGGAATTATCATGTAAGGTGGATTGCATATGCTCTTTCATTCCCATGAATATTAATCCTTTCTGATTGTAAGTAAGCAGACTTTAAATAAAGTAGTCGTCCATAATAATAATAATAATAATAATAATAATAATAATAATAATAATATGGCCCCAGAAACCGTGTGCAGATATTTCGATTTGACATAATTTATGCAGCCTGTGTGTCAGTGTCGATGTTTTACTCAGCCAGATGGTAGGGAAACAAGAACTGTCTTGGGCGACCTGTTGCTGAGAATCAATTAATTTCGTCGAGTAACGCCCTTGTGTTATCAGAGATCTTTTAACCTCTTCATGCACGAATTATTTTAAAATATAATTAAAATTCCCTTTTTAGTTTTTGGCTACGTTTAGCCTTTTGGAACACAAAAATATTAATTTTGAATTTTTCGATCCCTAACTTCTGTAAATACAGATGTGGCGTCATATGACACCTCCATGCAATAAGGGGTTATGTATAAAAGAAGACTTACGTAGGAAACGTGTATTTTATTCCACATAAAACAGTTCAACAATCATGATAATATTTACCTACAGTAAATAATAAAGTAAAATTAAATTTGTTTTCATTTAAATTCTTCTTCTTCTTCTTCTTCTACATCTGCTGCTGAAAATCCTTCTTTTCGAGTTCCAAAATTATCGTTCTTCAGATGCTGCTAATTTCAATAAAACCGGGCGAATTGGCCGTGCGGTTAGGGACGCACAGCTGTGAGTTTGCATCTGGGAGATAGCTGGTTCGAACCCCACTGTCGGCAGCCCTGAAGATTTTTTTCTGTGGTTTCCCATTTTCACACCACTTCACGCAATATGTGATTGATTCATGTGACATCATAGGTCCATCATCCGTTTCATTTCTATCTATGCTGTTAGCTTCAACACTTTCACTATTGTTACACTGATATTGTTCTATGTGCTTCAACTCATCAATAGAAATCAGTTCATCACCTGAAAGGCTACATTCATCAGCTTCATATTCTAAGGGGATGTCATCTTCGCTCCTTAATTGACGTAAATAAGTCTTAATTTCCTCTGGAGACAACTTTTTAAAGTTAAAGCCACCTAAAATAAACAAGTAAAATGTGCTTAGTCATACAACCTTAAAAATTAGCTAGAAACTTTTGTTTACCATAATTGCATGACGGTGTCATATGCCACAACATACATTTATAGACATAAACTACTTTTAGTATAACATAAATCACTATTATTATTTATGTTGCCTTTAATACTCCATATAGGTGAAGAAAACAATTTTTCTTACCAAGAAATACGAATTGTTTGTGTTGCGAACCAGCTGCAAACTACCTTCACAACAGTTTCCATCAAGGGACATATCTCACTTGGTAGAAATGGAGGGAAACCATGACTGATTCAAGATATCATTGTTAAACTACAAGATAATGCGCTCTAAACTTCAAATAACAGGACTCGAATGTTGAGACAATGACTTGCTTAACTAACCGCACACTGAGTGACCCCGTCCCATCCGTCAGTCCAACATTAAAATCTTTGGACGAACTGGAAATCGAACCTCCATACTTTGGGCTAGAGCCAAATATGCTGCGTCTCTAGGATGAATAATAATAATAATAATAATAATAATAATAATAATAATAATAATAATAATAATAATAATAATAATAATAATAATACATATGTTCTAAAATGACTAAGTACGTACGTGAATGAAGATATTAAGACGGTGTCCTAAACGAAACAAAAGAGAAAAGTGCATTCATGCATTCATAAACACAATCGTCGCAGTACGTACATTCAACACGTTACATTTTGTGGCTTGGAACGAGCTTTACTCACTTAGTGTTACAGTGGAAGACAAAACCTGCTACGTTTCCTAAAGACCGTTAGTTTCTCCTAATTCCCGTCTGTAGAACACAAAACATCTTCCGCATAGCGAATTTTATATTAGTGAACCAGTGTTGTCTCAGATTCACTCGATCTGGCGACTGACTAGCTTTAAGATGAGTGATCTGCTGTCAGTAATGAGGAAAATAATATACCTTAGACTCCAAAATACAAATCCAACTTGCCCAGTGTCATGGGAAAACAGAGCCTAGATTTGAAATCACAAAGATAGTCAAATAAATAATGTAATTCGGGAAGTTGACACATTTTATAAAAATACTCTTACTGCCAATCAAAAATACAGAATTGAATATCACGTGGGATACTAATGTTTCCTACCACTTAGGGCTTAATGTTATTGGATTTACGTCCCACTAGCTACTTTGACGGTTTTCAGGGACGTCTAGGTGCCAGAATATTTTCCCGAGAGAACACCTTCAAACACGACCAGACGGGATTTATTTATTTATTTTTTATTTATTTATTTATTTATTTATTTATTTATTTATTTATTTATTTATTTATTTATGTGTATTTATTTATTTATTTATTTATTTATTTATTTATTTATTTGTGTATTAATTAATTAAGCTTGCTAAGCTATAGCCCTTCGGGACTGTTGCGTCTTGGATTTTTAAGTTTATTTGTGTATTTATTTGTTATTTATGTATTTGTCATATGGCTGTTAGTGCCGGAAGTATCCTTGGACATGTTTGGCTCGCCTGGTGCTGGTCTCTCTAGTTGACTCCCGTGGGCGACCTAGCCGTCTGGATGGGGAGAGGGCGAAGCCAGGTGACGGTATATAGCCTACTTCTATCGAATAACATTAAGCGATCTGCTCAGGGCTTAATGGACCTAAACCATCACCAGCGTCATTATTGCCCTCATTCAATATGAGCACTGCAGAGAATCCAGGCCTTTGGCATGGAATATAGTGATAAGAAATTATATACCACCAACTTTCCTACCCTGCCGGCCAACATTTTAATGGTGCTTCATTCTCCACCAACGGGATTAGAAGCGGCTAACCTCTGTGTCAGACGAAATACAATTGTCGCCTTAACGATCATGGCCACCAGGCGGACTGGGTCAGAATTGAACCCGCATATATGGACTCGGAAAGCCTGCGCTCTATCGTCTGAGCTTTTGGATAACCCTTGTAACCACTGTATGCATGTTCATTTCTCAGCCTGAAGGCTGGTTGGTTCCTCAACAGCTCCACCATCAGCTGTCATAGACAGCCTAGGCATGAGGAGTGAGGTACTTTCCCGTTGCCGTCCCCACTGAGCCAGAAGTTGCTATTCCATATAAGTCTGCCAAGCCCACTGAAATGCATGCGCCAGTCGACACTGTAAGCAATATTTTCACACCATTCATAGCAGGGACTGGCTGCATAAGGAATGGCATTACTAGCATCGCTCATACCTCAGTCACTTTCACATTGTAAAATCTAAGGATAAGACTGATACAGATTCACGAAAGTAACAAAAGTAACAAAATTGCTGTAGCCCACACCAGAAAACATAATAAACACTAGGTCTCGCCAACAAAGGGATTGTAACCAGTAGCAAGAAGAACTAGGTAAGTTGGTCGTGCGGTTAGAGGCGCCCGGCTGTGTGCTTGCATCCGGGAGATAGTGGGTTCGAACCCCACTGTAGGCAGCCCTGAAGAGGGTTTTCCGTGGTTTCTCATTTTCACACCAGGCAAATGTTGGGGCTGTACCTTAATTAAGGCCACGGCCGCTTCCTTCCTATTCCTAGGCCTTTCCTATCCTATCGTCGCCATAAGAAATATCTGTGCCGGTGCGATGTAAAGCAAATTGCATCTTTAAGGGGACCAAACAAATTAAATTCAAATGGTGCAAAATCCGGGATGTAGAGCGGATGAGGAAGAACAGTCCATCCAAGTTTTGCGATGGCTTCATCTATGCGCAGGTTTCTGTGTGGCCTTTCGTTGTGATGTGTAAGGAGGATGTTGTTGACATGTTTATGCGGACGAACACGCAGAAACCGTCCCTTCAAAATTCTCATATTCTAGATGTAATCTTCTGGGGGTACTGTGTGACCAGCAGACAATGTGGCAACAAGAATCACTCCTTGGCGGCTTAGGGTCCTGAGTTGAACTTTTTTCTTGCGAGGAGAATTCTTGTGATGCTTCTCTATGGGCTGTAGTTTCGTCTGCACTAATACCTTCCTTCAACATGACAACGTAAGGTCACACAGAAACCTGCGCATCCTTGAAGCCATCGCAAAACTTGAGTGGACTGTTCTTCCTCATCCGCCCTACAGCCCGGATCTTGCCCCATGTTTCAACCCCTGTGACGACTTTGGATAAAAAATCATCATCAACCTCGTGATCTTCAAGCGACTCTGCTCATATGGTCCTCCTTTGATCCTTATTGTCATCAATTAGGCACATAGTGACCCACTTGGAAGAAACCTTTGAACAGCCCAGCGGTGGATACCCACAGAGATGTCAAGTTGAGTAGCCACTTCTTTGGATGCTATCCACGTATCGCCCGTATGCGCGCTGAACAGTCGCCGATGTCTCATCTGCAAGCGGACGTCCCCTAACGTTAAAGATCTGACACACCGGGCGAGTTGGCCGTGCGCGTAGAGGCGTGCGGCTGTGAGCTTGCATCCGGGAGATAGTAGGTTCGAATCCCACTATCGGCAGCCCTGAAGATGGTTTTCCGTGGTTTCCCATTTTCACACCAGGCAAATGCTGGGGCTGTACCTTAATTAAGGCCACGGCCGCTTCCTTCCAACTCCTAGGCCCTTCCTATCCCAACGTCGCCATAAGACCTATCTGTGTCGGTGCGACGTAAAGCCCCTAGCAAAAAAAAAAATCTGACAGTCTCGTTTTACCTCGTTTTGAGCGTCATACTCTGCTTACTCAGCGACTGACTGTATTTCTAGGCACTGCCTGATCTCCATAGACATTTTTAAGTGTCTGTGAATATTTGTAATTGTCTCCTGTTCTAGAAAAATAAATTCAATCACAGCTATCTGTTGTGTACATACTTCATGTCCTGTAGCCATGGAGACGGTAGAATAATATCCACGGAATATCCTGCCTGTCGTAAGAGGTGACTAAAAGGGGCTTAACTTGGGAGCGTGGGTTGGTGACCGCGGTTCCCGTAGATGAATCTGCCATTGTTTCCACTTTCTTGTGTGAGGCTTCTCACTTTTATCTTTCCTATCTGATCTCTGTTGACCAAGTCTTGTTTTTTTCGACCCCGGCGGTATTCGGTTTCCGAGGCCTAGGGAGTCTTCCATATTCACACCCTACGTGGCCATTCTCTTACTTTTGCTGATACCTTCAGTTTTCGAAGTGAAAAACCTCATCCGTTTTCCTTCTGATTAGTGCTAACGGAGGATGGTTGCCTAGTTGTACTTCCTTGTAAAAAAGTATCCACCAACACCAGTAGCCATTTTACGACACAACTATTACGTTACAACGACAACGATGAAACTTAATCGCATTGCCAAGGAAGGTTTATAGTTGCTGTGTATACAATTATCCAACATCTCATTTCACAACAACAAAAGAAAGGATGTGCGTGTTACTTATTGAATCGCCCTAGTGTTTGAAGGTACTCAAATACATCAGGCTCGATTTAAAATGAACTTCTGCGGGACGAAATTCAGAGCCTTTGGTGTGTCTGAAAACCATAGAAGTAATTAGTGGATAATAATAATAATAATAATAATAATAATAATAATAATTAAGTGTTTAATGTTACATCAATCGTAATAATATATTTTAAAGGGTGGTGGATGTCTGAATATTTTTATGAAAAGAGGTTCGTTAATTTGCCAGTAAATCTATCATCACGAATGTTTCACATGTAAGCACTTTTTAAATGCCAGTGTACTTCGCTGAGATTCGATTCGATCATGCAACCTTCAGTATAGAAAGTAAGCGCCTAACTATACAGACATATACCTGGTACGAAGGCAACAGCCATTTCGTACCAGAACTGAACTGACAATGATATGAGATGAGGCACTATGTTTCCATCATGTTAATACAAAGTCCATCCAATTGTGTGTCAAGTGGAGTACAACGAAATGTAATTCCTTGACGGGAAGAAGATGAAAGACCGCTCTAACGAAGTCTCTTCAGACATGTCTCCGAGTGTAACACGACAAACGAGACTATGCCCTCTCTGCAATCACAGACGTACGAGTCTCGGTCGTGAAACTGAAGTCATGACACTAGGACAGCAACCAAATGCACGTCATATGGATTGTTGTTCTTTTTTGGCTGAGTGTTTAAAAAACCCAGAACTATTTCTGGAGAGATGTAGAGGCTACAGTGCACTATGTCTTCTGGTACGAAGTAGAAAAAAGTTAGCTTAACTGACCTGTTTCAATCTTATTCTTCTGATTGACAATATGAAAGAGACTGAGGTACGAGGAATGCCAGAAATGCAGTTTTCTTGCAGCCAGTCCCTATTTTGAGTGGTGTGAACGTGGTATTCATAGGATCGGCTGGTTTGTACATTGTAGTGGGCTTGGCGGGTTGATATTTAATAGCTAGCCTCTTCTGTCTCAGGATGAAAGAAACGACAAAATGCTACTCTCTTCATTTCCCTAGAAAGCATCTTCAGTGATACTTATGACTTAATATGTCCATTATAGCTGTTTGTAGAGTTGTTGGTGATTCAACCAGCCTTCGGGCACTCGACTCAACTTACGTGGCACGTACAACCAACTTCGCTGCTGCGTTCTACACATAGCTTTAACCTTATGGACATTAAAAATTCAGCGTTGTGATTATTTTGAAAATCGAACAAGTTCTACTCAACGAATGTATTCAAAAATGCCCCATTTGCCATCCACAGACCACCCGGTTCGACTGAATCACAAATCAGGCCGCCAGAAGACGTGCTACGTATGAAGCATGAGCTGTTGACATATAGACATGGACAAAAGTATTCATACCCCTACCCATCCAATACAAAATGCTTTATTGTTGGACCAATACGGAGTACAGGTCAAAATTACTAAACCAAACGTATACCTTGCACAGCAGAGTACATTAAAAAGCACAAAATAAACTGGAAGTAAATAACAGTACATAACAAAGCAAAACATTCGTACTACATGCCACTACTTGTCTGGACATGAGTATTCATACCGTATCCCTGCAGAGGTCATAACTCAATGAAGAAACAGATATTACCAACTCGATCAGTAGCGAGTTTGTTTGCCTTTCCTCTATATTATTTCTTTTAACCTGCTGGGCATTGAGAACACCAGTTTCGTGTTAGTGCAGAAGAAATGTTCCCCCATTCTCGTCGTAGTAACTTTTTCAAGTGTGCTTTACTTGTTATGTGGTGTTTTCTTAGTCTGGACTCCAATTCTCTCCATAGATGTTCGATGGGGTTGGTATCCGGCGATTGGGGAGGTGTTTTTAGTGTGTGCGGCGTGTTGTAGAGTACCCACAAACGAACAATTTCCGCCATATCTTTGGGGCTATTGTCGTGTTGGAAGTAAAACTCACTGGAAATCCCAAGCTTTTTGGTGCTTTTGCGAAAGTTTCCTTTCAGGATAGGCGTATTCAGATATTGAAATCTGTCCATGGTCTCCCCGATAAATACCAACTCCTCAACACTTCAAACGGCCATTGAGCCCCACACCATAACCCCACCCCCGTCGTGCTTCACAATGGTATGAATGAATGAATTTATTGTCCGACTCGTTGGCTGAACGGTCAGCGTACTGGTCTTCGGTTCAGAGGGTCCCGGATTCGATTCCCGGCCGGGTCGGGGATTTTAACTTTCCTTGGTTAATTCCAGTGGCCCGGGGGCTGGGTGTTTGTGCTGTCCCCAACATCCCTGCAACTCACACACCACACATAACACTATCCTCCACCACAATAACACGCAGTTCCCTACACATGGCAGATGCCGCCCACCCTCATCGGAGGGTCTGCCTTACAAGGGCTGCACTCGGCTAGTAATAGCCACACGAAATTATATTATTAATGAATTTATTGAACTGAACATAACAGGCTTTCGCCCAGTTACAATGTTCCAATAAAATAAACACTCACAGACTATATCTAGACACTAACTGCTTCACAATGGTAACAAGGTTCTGCTCATCGAGCTGTGTGTCGGGGCGTCTCCACATTAAAATGGGTCCATCACTTCGGAAAATATTAAATTTTTCTCATCTGTAAACATCACTGTCGACCAAAACGCATTATCTTTCGCCACATATTCTTTTGCAATTTGCAGTCTCTTCCGTCTGTTCACTTTCGTTATGTGCGCTTTCTTTCTTAGGACCCTAGATCGATACGCAGGGAGTGAAGGATCATTCTTACTGTTTTGTGTGACACTGCATTATGGAAATATTCTGCCTGCTGCGATACTATTGCCGGAGATGTAGTGTACGGTTGTTTTTTAATTGTGGTTACTATGAATCTTTCTTCTCGTGCAGTCAGTTTCTTCGGACGTCCATTTCTTTTCTTGCTTATAAGAACATACTGTCCTTTTAACCTTTGTATGATGCTTTGCACAGTTGGTTTACTTCTTCCAATTATGTTTCCGATCTCAGAATACGATTTTTCTTGGTGGTGAAGGCGTAAAAAAAGTCGTCTCTCTTCAACACACGTTTGCCTAGTTTTCTTCGCCATTGGACTAGTACCATCTCCGACCAGCTGATCAGTCCATCTCTGCATCTACTACACAACTAATGCCACGGAACAACACAGGTTTCTGTTTACTCGTTCAAACCCCATTTTTACACGTAAGGTATGAATACTTATGTCCAGACAAGTAGTGTCATGGAGTACGGATTTGTTACTTTGTTATGTACTGTTATTTATTGCTTTGTAATGACCACTGCTGTACACGTATACGTTTGGGTTTGGAATTTTGACCTGTACTGCGTATTGGTCCAGCAATAAAGCATTTTTCACTGGATGGGTAGGGGCACGAATACTTTTGTCCATGTCTGTAAATCGTTCTTTCACCTTCTTCTGACAGCTAGGTATTCGTTGTACTGTGCCCATAAACATTTTGAAAAATTGCACGGTTTAACAGCTTTTAGTCGTCGTAAGTAACACGCAAAGGAGAAATGGATATGCAATGGGTTTCTTTTCCTATGTGACTTCCCTTGGTTAACTGTTCCGTCTATCTCTGCCTACACCGGACCACTATTCTTTGTCTGTCAACGCTACAATACACAGCAGCAACTTAAACTCCAGACGCTGATAGCTCTCAGACAACCATTGCCAACTAAGATCTCAGTCCTCCTGGCTAAGAAAAGACTGCGGAATATGAAGCTATAAAATGTTTGTGCAAGAGAGACGGCTGATCTCTTAACTGTCCAAGTTTTTAGCAGTGTCATCCCTCTCATTATATATAGTATTGATTCCTGTGTTAACTTGAGAATGTGTATTGTGTTTTTAAGTGCATCGCAACAGTGACAATTTTTCACGCAATCTTTCGTTAATTAATCTTTCATTAATAATTCATTTTAACCCATAGTTTGTTTGCTCTCATTCTTCTGCAGTTCAGTTCAACATGAACTCTGTTGTTTTCAGAGCTGAATTTTAAATGTGTTCATTTATATAGTATATCTTACCTATGTATATTTTTGGCAGTATGGTCGATACAGACCAAATGCCATACCTTCAATAATAATCGAAAAACTCTTGTTCTTTTCCGACCTCAACACTCACGCCCTTCGTGGCCGTTCTCTTTCTTTCGTTATTTCTTCGAAGGATCGACCCCCTTCCCTTTTTATTTTCTGATTACTGTCTAGTTTTACTTCTTAAAAGAAAAATCTGCTTCGCCAGCACCATTACTTTCAAATAATCAGTGTCATGTTAACTATTCTTACTCGGCCTTTTTTTTGTTTATTAATGTTTCTGCTTCTTTTTCTGCCTATTTTCCCAAACTCTGACGGCGCAGTTGCAGTCCCGGATGAAAGCTCACAGCCGCGCGCCTCTAACCGCACGGCCAACTTACTAAGTTCTTCGTGCTACTGGTTACAATGCCTTTGCTGGCGAGACCTAGTGTTTATTATGTTTTCTGGTATGGGCTACAGCAATTTTGTTACTTTCGTGAATCTGTATCCTTAGATTTTAGAATATGAAAGTGACTGAGGTATGAGCGATGCTAGCAATGCCATTCCTTATGCAGCCAGTCCCTGCTATGAATTGTGTGAAAATGTTGCTCACAGTGTCGGCTGGTACATACATTTAAATGGGTTGGCAGACTTATATGGAATAGCAACTTCTGGCTCAGTGAGGAAGGCAACGGGAAACTACCTCACTCCTCATGCCTAGGCCATCTATGACTTTTTGGAAGAGCCGAGTTGGGCTCAGAAAACCAGAGTTCTACCATCCCAGCTACTCAGACCGGTTGGAAGTGGTTTGGCATCGCACTAGGTCGAATAGGTTTTCGGCAATGATGGGATAGGAAAGGGTTAGGAAGGAAACGACCTTGTCTTCAATTAAGTTACAACCTCCGCATTCGACTGGTGTGAAAATGTGAAATCATGGGAAACCATGGAAATCAGACTTCAGAGCTTCCTACGGTGGAGTCTCCTGAATTCATGCTAACAGCTATGCAACCCATAGTCCACAGCCAGCTCCGTAGGTACTATGTGGTTAAATGTCACATCAGGATGGGTTTTTTAAAATTCGTATGGCCTTCGGAGAGACCTAGTGCAAGTCTTTCGAATTTACGCCTATAAACAACCTGCGTATCTGTGAAGATGGGATCCTGCCAATGATGAATTATAATTAACCATATTATCATTTAGACTTTCACGGCCCGTGTAACTATTCATTAGTTATATTTTTTGGGCTTATGCCGTGTAAATAATTGTAAACACACTCAACGTTTCAAAAGGAACCTTGCCTTTCTTCATCAGGAGACAAAAGAGAAAAGAAACGACGTATTGATGGTTGCTAGGAGAAAGCAACAAGGAAGCTTCAAATGGTGCCCAAAGATGTAAAGGGGACGCCATTTTAGCCCAATGCTAGAGACAATGAATAGTAACAGCAAAGCATTACTCTCTAATGGTTCTGATTATAGGTAGCCATGATTCACTGAGGTTGTAACCTGTATCGCGGTTGAAATTATCTGGGTGTTTACGTATTTCAACCGCCTCCCTGATAATTCTTGGGCGATATTGCTTTATACGGGCAAGAACATCCACTTCTTGGAACAAGACATCATGACCAGGTGTTAAAGCATGATCAGCAACAGCTGATTTATCAGGTTGGTTGAGTCTGATACATCTGGTATGTTCTTTAATGCGAGTACACACCGTTCTCGAAGTCTGCCCAATATAAACCTTGCCACAAGTACCGGGAACTCTGTAGATACCAGGTTGTTGTAATTTAGGCAAACTATCCTTAGTTGGTCGCAGGAGTTGCCTAATCTTAATTGATGTTCCAAAAACAGTTAGTACATGGTACCTACGTAAGATACGTAGCGACGTAGTTTTCTATGGAATCCCACTTTTTCTTCCAGGCAAATGCCGGGACAGTTCCTGTTCAAGGGCTACGAGGCTGAAGGGAGCAGCCGTGGCCTTAATTTAGGTACAGCCCTGGCATTTGGCTGTATGAAAATCTAAAAATAGGAAACTACGGAAAACGGTCTTCAGGGCTGCCGACAATGGGATTCAAACCCACTATCTCCCGAATGAAATCTGATAGCTACGTGACCCAAACCGCGCAGCCAATTACTCGGTTTTTTTCTTAATTCTGAATTTTCCTAGAGCTACAGGGGAGCGACTAAAGTTTCCTAGAGCTACAGGGGAACGACTGAAGTTTCCTTAAACTATATTAGTAGAGCATGAGTAAAGCAAGGAAAGGACTGAGTTAGTTGGCTACGCGGTTTGGCTCACGTCGCTGCGAGGTTGCATTCAGGATATCGTGGTTTCAAACCTCACTGGCGGCAGCATTGAAAATGGTTTTCCGTGGTTTCCCAGTTTCACATCTGGCAAATACTGGGATTGTAACTTAATATCGGCCACGGTTGTTTCCCTCCTAATCCTAGCCCTATCCTATCCCATCGTCGTCGTAAGGCCTGCCTGTGTCAGTGCGAAAATGATGATCGGTGGAAAACGGTAAATAAAAATGTTAACAGACTGTGGGATGGGTTTAAAGCAATTGTTAAGGAATTTGAAAACAGATTTGTACCTTTAAAGTTGTTAAGGAATGGTAAAGACCCACTCTATTATAACAGAGAAGTAAAGAGACTAGGAAGGAGGTGCAGATTGGAAAGATAAAGAGTTAGAAATGGCTATGGAAGTTAGGAGAAATTGAAGGAACTTACTAGGAAATAGAATCTAGCCAAGAAGTCAGCTAAGGATAACATGATAGCAAGCATAATTGGCAGTCATACAAATTTTAGTGAAAAATGGAAGGGTATGTATGGGTACTGTAAGGCAGAAACAGATTCCAAGAATAACATACCAGGAATCATTAATGAACAAGGGGAGTGTGTATGAAAGGATCTTCAAAGGGCAGAGGTATTCAATCAGCAGTATGTAAAGTTTGTTGGTTACAAGGATAATGTCCAGATAGAGGAGGCAACTAATACTAAAGAAGTATTAAAATTTACCTATGATAGCAATGACGTTTGCAATAAGAAAAAAGTTGAAAACTTGAAAAGCGGCTGGAATTGATCAGATTTTTGGGGATATAGCCTATTAAGGACAATGGGTTGGGATATAGTACCATATCTGAAGTAGGCCCTACTTATTTGATTATTGTTTGTATGCAGGAGCTATACTAAATGAATGGAGAGTTGTTATAGTAAGTAGCCCCTGTGTACAAAGGAAAAGGTGATAGACATAAAGCTGAAAATGACAGGCCAGTCAGTTTGACATGCATTGCAAGTAAGCTCTGGGAAAGCACCCTTCTGATTATATCAGACATGATTGCGAAATTAATAACTGGTTCGATAGAAGGCAGTTCGGGTTTAGGAAAGGTTATTCCACTGAAGCTGAACTAGCCAGTTATTGCAGATATCTTGAATTCAGGAGGTCAAATGGATTGCATCGCATTGGCCTGTCTAAGGCATTTGATAGGGTGGATCATAGGAGACTACTGGCAAAAATGAATGCAGTTGGACTAGACGAAGGAGTGACAATGGATGGCTATATTTCTAGTAAATAGATCTCAGAGAATTAGAGTGGGCGAAGCTTTATCTGACCCTGTAATAATTAAAAGGGGAATTCCTCACGACAGAATTATTGGACCTTTATGTTTTCTTATATATAAATGATATGAGTAATAAAGTGGAATCAGAGATAAAGCTTTTTGCGGACGATGTTATTCTGTATAGAGTAATAAATAAATTAAAAGATTGTGATCAACTGCAAAGTGACCTCGGTAATGTTGTGAGATGGACAGTACGTAATGGTATGATGATAAACGGGGTTATAAGTCAGGTTGTGATTTTCACAAATAGGAGAAGTCCTCTCAGTTTTAATTACTGTGTTGATGGGGTGAAAGTTCCTTATGGGAATCATTGGAAGTACCTAGGTATTAATATAAGAAAAGATCTTCATTGGGGTAAACACATAAATGGGATTATATTTTTTGCTATTGGCTTTACGTCGCACCGACACAGATATGTCTTATGGCGACGATGGGACAGGAAAGAGCTAGGACTGGAAAGGAAGCGGCCGTGGCCTTAATTAAGGTACAGCCCCAGCATTTGCCTGGTGTGAAAATGGGAAACCACGGAAAACCATCTTCAGGGGTGCCGACAGTGGGGTTCGAACCTACTATCTCCCGAATACAGGATACTGGCCGCACTTAAGCGACTGCAGCTATCGAGCTCGGTAAATGGGATTATAAACAAAGAGTACAGTTCTCTGCACATGATTATATGGATATTTAGGGGTTGTAGTAAGAATGTAAACGAGAGGGCATATAAGTCTCTAGTAAGACCCCACCTAGAGTACGGTTCCAGTGTATGGGACCCTCACCAAGATTACTTGATTCACGAACTGGCAATAATCCAAAGAAAAGCAGCTCTAATTGTTCTGGGTGATTTCTGACAAAAGAGTAGCGTTACAAAAATGTTGCAAAGTTTGGGGTGGGAAGACTTGGGAGAGAGGAGACGAGCTGCTCGACTAAGTGGTATGTTCCGAGCTGTCAGCGGAGAGATGGCGTGGAATGACATTTGTAGACGAATAAGTTTGAGTGGCGTCTTTAAAAGTAGGAAAGATCACAATATGAAGATAAAATTGGAATTCAAGAGGACAGATTGGTGCAAATATTCATTTATAGGAAGGGGAGTTAGGAATTGGAATAACTTACCAAGGTTGATGCTGAATAAATAAAAAGGCTAAGAAAACAACAGATAGGGAATCTGCCACCTGGGCGACTGCCGTAAATGCAGATCAGTTGTGGTTGATTGATAAAATAAATAAAAAACGCACAAGGAAAATAGATATAATACTGTCCCGGTCGGGATTCAGTCCCACCATACAACTGCAGTACTGTCTACCCCTGTTTATAATGTGTTTTAGTGAACATGCTAACTTTGCTTCTTTTTTTTTCTTCCTTCCTTTCTTTCTTTCTTTCTTTTCTTTTCTTTTCTTCTTCTTCTTTTTTGCTTTACGTCGCACCGACACAGATATGTCTTATGGCTACGATGGGATAGAAAATGCCTAGGAATGGGAAGGAATTGGCCGTGGCCTTTATTAAGGTACAGCCCCAGCATTTGCCTAGTGTCAAAATGGGAAACCACGGAAAACCATCTTCAGGGCTGCCGAGAGTGGGGTTCGAACCCATGCTAACTTTGGTCTCACACTCAAATTAGCCGAAATCTGGAATTATGTCTTATTTTTTAATACATTCTCAAATTGGTACCAATTGATTAAAAACTAAAATACTGAAACTAGTGTTCTAGAAATGATTCCACACCTGATCAATTCAGTCTCGGAATAATGTGCTGATTCAGGAGATGCGAAATATTTTATCATATACGTAAAAATGCGAGCAATGTTTTCTTTCTTTGGGCGTGAAGGGTATCATTGTTATCAGCTACTGTCATCTAAATTTTGGTGCATGAATTTCATCTGAATTATTTAATCTACTGTACACACCTCTCGTTCAGTCCATTTGAAGCGCATGAATGCCTATCTTCTTCTTTTTCTTTTTATACCGCTTTTCCCACATCTGTGGGGTTACGTGCGAACTCTGTTGAACATGTGGATTTAGGCCCTGTTTTACGGCCAGATGCCCTTCCTGACGCCAATCCTATATGGAGGAAAATAATCACTATTGCGTGTTTCTGTCATGGTTGATAGTGTTGTATGTTGTCAGAATATGATGAGAGAGTGTTAGGACGGACACATAACCCCAGTCCCCGAGCCAGAAGAATTAATCAGAAGCGATTAAAATCCCCGACCCGGCCGGGAATCGAACCAAGGACCCTCTGAATCGAAGGCCAGTACGCTCACCATTCAGCCAACGAGTCGGCCAATAATAATAATAATAATAATAATAATAATAATAATAATAATAATAATAATACAGATTTCGCACAAACAGGCACAAGTGGCTAATTAACCACACTTTTAAAGGAATCACAAATTTCTAAGTATTTTGGATTAAATATAACTTATTTTATTACAAATTGCACAAATTAAGGTGCAAACCCTATCCCGGGTTCGATTTTCGGCCTGGACTGGACCCAGTGTTGACTCAGCCTCGTGAAATCAACTGTCTTGCAGCGATTCCAGTCACGAAAGCGAAGTAGTATGACTGAGACTGCCGTTACTTAGACCATGTGGCATTTCAGTATCTGCCGGGCTGAGTGGCTCAGATGGGTGAGGTGCTGGTTTTCTGACCCTAACTTGGCAAGTTGGATCCTGGGTCAGTCCGGTGATATTTGAAGGTATTCAAATATGTCAGCCTCGTGTCGGTATATTCACTGGTAAAATAACTCATGTGGGACTAAATTTCGGCACCTAGACGTCTTCGAAAATCGTAAAAGTAGTTAGTGGTACGTAAGGCCAATAACATTATTATTATTATTATTATTATTATTATTATTATTATTATTATTATTATTATTATTATTACTTCAATATCTGCAAGCCTTGTGGCATGGGAGAAGTAGTCTTGCCAGGCCTCTAAGGTACTGTATGTGTCTTAGGTTTGTGTTTTCTTTGCCTTTTGTCACAATTTAAGCACTATATAAAGAGGAGCATTCAAATATATGAGCAGACATGCCACTGCTGCCTGTACTTAATTCAATTTATACCTTATTGCATCACCACAACAGGCGATATGAATGGTTCAGACATAGGATCATCGACGTTCTGAAGGGGCCACCTTTAGTGAAACTGTCATATCTTCACGAAGGTCTACCACAATCCATCTTTTAACTATTTTCCAGTTTTGGAAATCTCTGATGGTTAAGTTGTATGTCGCTTATTCCTCCGCTGCATCTGCTAATTCTAGCTCGGATACTTTACTCGAACGATAATGAAGCTTGCTTCCGCTAACCCATCTTTCACTTAATTCAAGCACCAGTCAGTCATACTCATCAGCTTGTTAAACCTCAGACCACACTCTCATCATAAATATAATTTTGAAACTTTTTCTCAGAAAAATGAAATCCTACTATTCAAACTACAACGAAAAGCGGGTCATATTTCTGCGTCGCTAAGCCTTTCCGTTGACGGTGTTGTTTACCATGCGCCTTTCTCTCTGATTTTTCCTCCTCTCTACTACTGTATGTTCCTGTAAACTACAGTGATAGCGGAGTATCATATTTTCACATCGTTACATTTAAACTAGTCCTTTCCTTGAGATCGGCAATCTGTGTACTTGGCGCAGTTTTACGGTCGAATTTCCTCCCTGACGCCAGCCCCATGAAGAAGTATATATTTAATAAGTAATAATTTATTGCAGCCAATGGCCATACACACAATAATTCACAATGATTAGATTAGGTAATTAAATTCCATACAGTAAAAGGTACAATGTCAGATAAGTCATTGTCAAGTCTTT
Organism: Anabrus simplex; assembly: GCF_040414725.1. Lineage (NCBI taxonomy): Eukaryota > Metazoa > Arthropoda > Insecta > Orthoptera > Tettigoniidae > Anabrus > Anabrus simplex. Next base: position 1,408,415,533 of record NC_090265.1, read on the forward strand.
ACTATCAGTCATAGTTCCGCTTGTAAGCAAGTCCGTACAGTGGTGCTCGTGTGTCCATGTGTTCCATCTGTGAGAGGACATTTAGAGCTGAACTCTGCCTTACACATATTGTAACGCACAGTGATGGAAGGTCGTTTGCCTGTCTAATTTGCGACACTGTATTGAGATCGCATTTTGCAGGGCACAGTGATGAAAAGTCTTCTGTTTGCCTAATTTGCAACACTCTGTTGAACATGCCTCGTCCGCTTGTAGGTGCACGCGGTTCCTCTTTACCAGTCTTTAGCGAGTGCGGTAATGGATATTGTTCTTGCGGTGCAGTTGATGAGGTGGTACCTGGGGCATTTTCCACCACAGAGCCGGCAGGTACATTCTTCGTCTGGTTCGTGGTATCCAGCGGTTTGGCATACCTTTCCGTGGAACCCGTGGACGGCGAATCGGGTGAAGGTGTGGCGTAGGTTGAAGCCTGGCCCTTTCCATTCGTCGTTTCTCACTGCCTCAGTTTCATAGAATTCTTCCGGGATTTGCTGTGCTTTTCGTCGTCTTTCTTCCAGGACTGCGGCGGATGCTTCGGTGTCGGGAAGGTTGAAGGAGGTTTTTATGTCCTCTAGGAAGAACGGCTCATCCACCAGGGTGTACACCAGTCTGTTCTTTGCATATTTTGATAGTTGGAGAATTCGCTTGAGGTATCTGGCTTTGATATTTTCAATCCTTTTTAGATTCGCTGTGGTTAGTTTGTGCCAGACTAATTGTATACCGTACGTGGCTACCGGGGCAACTTAAAGTTTGAACAATGCCACGGCCGTTTTCACTGATAGATTCTGGAGCTTGGGGATTTCGAACATTGCTCTAGTTGCTGCTATCGCTCTTTCTTTGACGTGTAGTGTGAAAGTTGCTCCTGTAGTCTGGAGCGTGATACCTAGGTACTTGAATGACGATACTATTTCTAGCTGGTCCCTGCCGTTTGAGAAAACGTCGTCTTTTGCGAGTCTTCCGCCTCTTCTAAATTTCATCACTTTTGTTTTCTCACTGTTATACTTAATGAGTTTTTGTCTGCCCATTCTTGTAGGTTATTGAATGCCTTCCGGATTCCGATGGGGTTTCTTGATAGCAGAGCCATGTCGTCGGCATACATTACAAGATTGACCCCTGCTGGTTCTGTTGCACTTGCGATGTCGGCTGTCATCAGTCATACCGGGCTCATTGGGTCTCCTTGGAGTACTCCTTTGGTCTGCGTTATAGGTGTTGAGATTGTTGTCCCATCGTGGATTTTCACGTAGTTTACGTTAAGTATAACTTTTATGATATCCAGCCTTGTGGCATGGCAGAAGTAGTCTTGCCAGGCCTCTAAGGTACCTTATGTGTCTTAGGTTTGTGTTTTCTTTGCCTTTTGTCACAATTTAAGCACTGGAAGAAGTATATATTCACTATTGTTGTTGGTTGGTGACTAACACAAACACACAGTCCCAGATCCAGAAGACTTAACCGTATACAGTTAAAATCCCCGGCCCATCTGGGAATTGAATTGAACTCGTGGCCCTCTGAACCGAAGATCATGACGCCGACCGTTCAGCTGAGTAGCCGGATGTTAAATTTATCCTAATAACATTCTTAGAAGAAATAAATACATGCTCGACGCCGTTAACGTTAGCAGATTACACAATCTAGCTAAACCCAAAGTGTTTTAAGTGCAACTTTGCTTAATGGAGTGTTATTATCTTAATGGTGGTATAGCAAGGAAAACACGTTTCAAATACATAGCCGTCTACAGAAAGAAATTCCTTTTCCCGGCCTTGGTTGTAGGGCCTTTGTAGGGCGAAGCTGAATTTCAGCTTTTGCTTGTCATATTCCCATTTAAATAAAGAAAGGCATAAAAATTGCGAGGGTACGTAATTCCTCAATCACTTGCTGTTGAATGATTTTCCGTCCACAGAATGTACAGGGTTTTCTTTTAGCACGTTCGCTGATCGCCGAGAAAGTCGTAAAATTTCTTTCGGAAGAATTCAGACCTGCCATCAAGAATGTGTTTAATTGTTGCGAGCATTACTTTGGAGAACAAGAACCACCAATTCTGCAGCTTATGCCAGATACATTTTACCATTTATTTGCAATAAAATCTGCTTGGGAATCCTATTTATCCTGATAATCCTTCGCTCGCCAGGTGCAGGTTTTTCTATTTGACTCCCGTAGGCGACCTGCGCGTCATGATGAGGATGAAATGATGATGAAGACATCACATACACCCAGCTCCGTGCCGTAGGAATTAACCAATTACGGTTAAAATCCCCGACCCGGCCGGGAATCGAACCCTGGACCCTCTGAACCGAAGGCCAGTACGCCGACCGTTCAGCCAACGAGTCGGACATGGTAATGTAATTATGTTTAAAAGATGGAAGTATATTCTTCTTCATAACTATGATTGCAGTTCTTGTGGCCACTGGGTATTTGGTTCAATGTTTTAGATCCGCTTTAATGGAAGCTGGCAAGGCGTGGAGAAATGTCTTGGCTGCCCCAGAATTAAATATCGGTCTACGCTGTGAGCAGTTATGCAAGACATGTGATGCGATCGATACCCCCCAGCAGTCGTCCTGATAATTGCTGTCTGCGAAGGCATTCCGTCTCTAAAATGGAGCTTTTATGAAGAAAATGACTAGGTCTAGTTTGTTCGCCTGTCGGGAGCAGAGTTACGCTCGATATCAACAAGTGGTTGGACTTCACAGGTTCATTGTCATTTGATTTTTCATCTGCGATATTTTAATTAAGGAACAACCTCGAAAGAACTAGAAGCAAGTTTGTGTGACTCGATCCTACGTCGCAGAGACTTTTATTTCTGGACAGTTCGAACTTGGATAAAGGCAAATTTTGTAACGCTTGTTTTAAGTCCCACCATATGTATTCCAATCAAAGCCAAAGTTATCTGCGTACAGGATATGAAGGCCCTTGGAAGAACGGAAGGTTAAAGCTTTTACTGTCCTCAACCTTGGCACTAAGTGGGAGATAACGATTTTTCCTTCGCCCGGCCACCTTTGTTACCAGGAATTAATCTGGCACCTACTCATTTTGGGTGTAGGCTGAATGAACCTCAGGTCCATGTGCCCCTCTAGAACTGGAAATCTCGTTTCAAATATTTTCAACTTCCTAACGGGGGATTGAACCCACGTTCATTTCGGTGAACCAAGGTCGCCTTTACCGCCTCAACTAGGCAGCCACTATTTGTTCCATTACCTGTAAAAAATAAATTTCTGACTCACTACATACGCTTAAACTTGCCAAGCAGAGGTATTATATAGTTCCGTTCATTCTAATCTACAGAGCAGATAAATATTATATCGGCAATTCCAGAAGAAGAAGAATGAGAATAAGAATGATGATTTTCAGATTACGTGTCCTTATTCAGCAGAGAAGGAAGAATTCGACTCCTTTCTGGCCAGGCAGACTAATTTTATATACACGAAAGTATGCCTACAATTCTAATGTGTACTCTTCTTATGTATCCTATTAAGTAAACGCATGTCCTTGTATTCCTTGAAGTGGTGCAGCTCTTTTCAGACACACCTCCATTAGAGGTGAGCTATATGTACCTTTAAATATCATACCGACCCTCCTGTCAATCTTAAATATCTAGCAATACCGGGAATCGAGCCCGGACCTCTGAGGACGACAAATAATAGCGCTAAACGTTACACCACGGAGGTGGTCGATGTAACCCATTGCCAATGACTTCTCACATCAATTCCAGTGAACTTGTAGAATTCATCTCTAGGTGACACTAATGTTGTAAACAAGATAAGGTTTACAAGAACACAACTTATTTATTTGCTTCACACAGAATTCTACAGTATGTACAGGAATAAAACATAAGTAGATGATTAATCTTGAGAGAGTTTCTGTTTCTATACACTATGTACACTCTGAATGTATTTACACTCACTGCTATCTTGAAAAGATAGTTCTTGGGAAAGATATAGTTCGTGATAGCTGAAAACTATCATTTGCACTAGCATAGATTAGCTAAGAGAGTTCCTTCTAACTTGAAGTGTCTGAGTTCATAAGCTTGTACTAAATGAAAGCTATGTTCACAATTAGAGAATCTAATGTGTGTGTCGGAGCTTGAGTGAGCTTGGGGATGTGTGGCATACAACATCGGGGCTCGACATGGATGAAGGAACGGGAAAGTGGAGTAGTGACCTGAGGTGAAACCTCATACTACCAGAATTCCGTCCACCTGGTCGAGACACATTTTTAAGAGGAGTAGCCTCCGTGTTCGACGTTCAGTGTATTCTGGAGCAGGACACTGGGGAGAATCCTCCTGAGTGACTTTTTTTCGGGGGGGGGGGGCGAAGCCCGCTCCCCCCGCGTGACCATCGACTCAATCTACATGGCCTCCGACATGCTATTATTTCTAAGAAGAAGAAAGAGATAGCAGGGAGGAGTGGGAGGTGATACAAGGAGTATCTGCCTGTTTCCATGTCAGACACGCTACCAGGCGAGATTATGTTAGGTATGTGGTGTTGAAGTATGGTATTGAAGGGTCAGGGAAAAACCACATAGGCAGAAAGAAGAAAGAGCCTACATGTAAAACCTGACATCTTTTGATAGCACATGCAAGGATGTGGGCTGGAAAAAGACCAGAGGTTGTGTTAGTTAGGAACAGGTAACATGCACAAAACATAAACCAATTCCTTTCCATTCATCGTCTGGGGATCAGTCCGTCTGGGCACTGCTGTGACTAGCACGGTCCTTGCCGGCTGCGGAGCCATGCGTCGAGTACCACTAGGGCCTGTCGCACGGCTCCACCTCCTTGGGGTATCTCGTACCCAGTCTCCGATCCCGGAGAGTGAGGCCAAGCCCGCCGAGGCGGGGGCCTCCTGGAAGAGGGTGGGTCATGGCGCCCGGCCTCCTTCCTCTTTGCCCGCGCCATGGCCAGGTAGACAGGGCAACTGCGATGGGAGGCCGGGTGGCCCCCCGAGCAGTTGGCGCACACCGGCGCGTCTCTAAGTGCTGCGCAGGCCGTGTAGTGGTGATCACCACCACAGCGGTTGCACCTCACCTCAAGCCCACAGCTAACCTGACGGTGGCCCCACCTCAGACAGCGGAAACACTGCAAGAGCTGCTGAGGGGGACGTTTTACTCTCACCTGGCTGCCGCTGCCTGCTGAGGTCCTCTCCTGATTGGCTCCTCGGTTGACTGCGGTCTTGGGAGCAGTCCTGGGTTGCGGCTTGGCGGTCCTCTCCTGGTGAGCCAGCGACGCCTTCTGCTTCTTGGTGCGGCGTCGTCGTCTTCTTCTTCTTCCCGGGAGTTGCTTCTCGGCGGGGGAAGAGGCCTCGTCCTGGTGGCCCTCCTCCCGGCCTGGTGACCCCGGGGTAGCTGGTGGCTCCGCTGCGTCGCCATCTTCTTCTTTCTCCTGGTTGGCGGCGGCGGCGGTCGTTCCCGGGGGTTGCTTCTCGGCGGGGGAAGAGGCCTCGTCCTGGTGGCCCTCCTCCCGGCCTGGTGACCCCGGGGTAGCTGGTGGCTCCGCTGCGTCGCCATCTTCTTCTTTCTCCTGGTTGGCGGCGGCGGCGGTCGTTCCCGGGGGTTGCTTCTCGGCGGGGGAAGAGGCCTCGTCCTGGTGGCCCTCCTCCCGGCCTGGTGACCCCGGGTTAGCTGGTGGCTCCGCTGCGACGCCATCTTCTTCTTTCTCTTGGTTGGCGGCGGCGGCGGTCGTTCCCGGGGGTTGCTTCTCGGCGGGGGAAGAGGCCTCGTCCTGGTGGCCCTCCTCCCGGCCTGGTGACCCCGGGGTAGCTGGTGGCTCCGCTGCGTCGCCATCTTCTTCTTTCTCCTGGTTGGCGGCGGCGGCGGTCGTTCCCGGGGGTTGCTTCTCGGCGGGGGAAGAGGCCTCGTCCTGGTGGCCCTCCTCCCGGCCTGGTGACCCCGGAGTAGCTGGTGGCTCCGCTGCGTCGCCATCTTCTTCTTTCTCCTGGCTGGCGGCGGCGGCGGCGTCGGTCGGTGCTAACACTCGACTGCATTCCCTGTCCTGGGGGGCGCACATCGAGGTCTGCAACTCGACAGACGTGCAGGCAGGCTGGACCTGGGCAGCAGACTCGGTACGCCAGGGGGCGTCCTTCTCCACCGCTGTGCTGTTCTCCACCATCACGGGCCCGTTCCTGGTTTGCGCCCGGGTAACAGGCCCTTCCTGGTAGGCCTGCGTCTGCGACCACTTCGCCCTGGTTGGCGCCTTGTTGGTCTGCGTGTACTTCGTAAGGCACAGCTTTCCAACTGGGGTCGCGCCGTCGCGGCGCTCGGGAGCGCCGCCGTCGTCCTCATTCCTCGGCTCCGTCTGTGTGGCAGTCTCCTGGCTGCCGTTGACGGTAGTGTGGTTCCTCTTGCCTGGTATTCGGGTGACCTGAAAGTAAGCAGAGAAGCTCCTCTCGTAGCGGCTGATCTGGCCTGGGTCCGTGGGGCGAATAATTATCGCCCAGGTCTCGATGTTCTCGACGGCGTCGGGGGAGAGCTCCTTCCCTGTGGCCCCCTCGAGCCTTGTGAGTAGCTCGATGATGCGGTAGGCCTCCCTGTAGGTGTCCTCCCCAGGTCGGTACTGCACCAGCAGCGCAGGGGCGGCGTTGTTCAGTGAGACGGTCCTGTGGTGGACCCAGAGAACAATCTCCCCTAGTGCGTCCTTGAAGTTCTCTGGTAGGTCATCTCGAAGTTCCATCATACCTGTTGCTTCCTGAAATAAAATCTGAAAGAGAATAGCACTAAAATGTGCTTCCTGACAATGCTCGCACTGCGTACTTAAAAGTACAGACAGTACACACAATGCTCTTTCGGAGATGTACTAACAAGTACAGCTGCCTGACTAGTACTGGCGAGGAGAGAGAGAGCGAGCGTCCTGAGTGACAGACAGGGAGCCCTTATATACTGCACCCGACGTAACAGACACGCGCACTGAAGACTGCGCGTCGAGTCTCGAATGATCCACGCTTGCGTGCGTGCGGCTGGCTGGCGCTGAGCGAAGAGAGCGGAGGACAAACAACAACTAATATCAACATACAGTTTGAGTACAGAACGAAATGTTTAACCATGCCATTTTCCACCTGCCGGACCGAGTGTCTCAGACGGTTAAGAGGATGGATTTCTAAGTCTAAGGTGGTAGGTTCGATCCTGGCTCAGTCCGGTGGTATTTGAATTGATTCAAATACGTCGGCCTCGTTTCGGTGGATTTACCGATACGTAAAAGAACTCCTGCGGGACAAAATTTCAGCACCTCGGTGTTTCCGAAGAGCGTAAAATCAGTGGGACGGAAAACAAATTATTATTATTATTATTATTATTATTATTATTATTATTATTATTATTATTACTACGGAAATTCCGTTGTTTGCAGAGGTGTAAGACGGTGCCAGGGTGAATGGGTGGACAGAGAAAAGATCAAAGCATAATTTAAAACACTAAATTCTGAAATTTTATTTCCTTCCTTTTTTTTTTTTTTTTTTTTAGATTAAAGTTTGACAGTTAATTTGAATCAGCAACAACAAATACCAGTTAAAGAGCTCGTCAGCTCGGATAACAAGAGTGGATATAAGTCCAAAAATCAGGTGCAATAGAGAAAACTGCCGACACAATAATTTTCAAGAAATGAACTTTGTAGCTCTAAAGTTGAACTATTTCAAAGAGCACATTTGGCTCCACTCACTTACATAGCAAAATTTTACTACAGTCCAGCCTCTCGGAGGCACACGTTTTCTGTCAAATGTTACACTAGATAAACTTCAAAACAGTGTGTACTCTAATTTCCGCTCGAAAGTCTATTACACACTCATCCATAACTAATTATACTTTAAACAGGGACAATAAGTGCCCATTCCAAATAGCATTGGTGTACAAAAGAAAATGTTTAAAAGATCGGCCCTGAACAAAATGTTAGGAGGCGAACCACTTGCACTCCTTTTGAAATACACTAAAATCCTACATGGGCTTATGACCCGAAGTTACAGAGGCTAATCCTATACTATGAAGGGGTGACTAGATGCGAAATATTAAGTTCCAAAATGGTTTGAAGAATTCAGAGTTTTAGGAAATCATAGTCATCCCCATACGAAATTGAATGGGAATTGATAGAGGGTGAACACACTCTGTTATCTAAGTTACATATTTCCCAGCGGGGATTTGAACAGAGCCCTTAGATTTGCCTGAAAATGTGCATTTAAAAGGTGATATTAAACTTGAGAATTTTACATTAAGAAAGAAGTTTGAAACCTTCCCCTCAAGTTAACTGTCTGGAGCTGTCACATATTTTACAAGATGTCTGCCATTACCTTGAGCTGTCGGGCCTTCCGACGACGGACAGGCTACCCCTGCCCCCAACTATGTCGTACATAAACTTAGACCGGAGCGATGAAGATGACAAAACGGCCCTAAAGCGCCCAGCTTTATATTAACTCAGGAGGAAGGTTCCCGAACTCTCTTGACCTAGGCAGAAAGCCTGTACACACCCCGAATTTTAACTGGCTAGAAAAATATATTTTAAAAATTCTGATTGGTTAATAACTTAAGAAAGAAGGAAGTCGTAGAAGTGCTGGCAACCTTAGCACATAAGAAAAACAGTCTACAAACACTCCTGGTTTACAAACATAACGAATAGAAATTTTCCTTGAAAGTTAATTGTCCGTCCTTCCGCCAGATGGGGCACATAAGCCGATAGTAGAGACATCTAAGGATTAAAGGTCCAAACTTCTTCAGATACACAGTTTCAGATTCATAACACAGGTGGCCTTCTAGAAGGCGCACAGTTCAAATGGACGGAGAAGGTGTACCTCCGGTACAATTATTACTATTCATCTTTCATCTCTTTATCTGATAAATGTTCCCTAACCACGTAAAAATACACACATTATCCTATCTTCTCATAGAGGCTCCTCTCCGTTAGTGCTTGGCGCAGTACGTGTTCTCCACGTTCGAAGAATTTCCCGATCTTTTCAGCTACTGCACATGAGCTCATCAGCGCAACTGACACACGCCCATTTCCATGCATGGAAGAGAACCTGTCAAAGAACCTGTGCCTGCGCAGCGTTTGCCTTTCTGTAATAATTAGGACTTAGGATTAGGAAAGATACTATATGACTTAAAAATAAGATACTAATCAAGATTTTGCCTTTGGTGTGTGCAGAATATTTCCTTTGCAAAACCGAACTCAGATTATTAATGGAAGTATTCGTGGCCTGAATTCGAACCAGTCGGTAATTAAAAAGCAAGCTTGTACTTGTTTGTTATTGTCATCGTAGCCTCGGTACACCCCGGTTTACGTGAAATTCCAACCACTCTGGCATGACTTTTCATTTCAAAAAATGTACACGCATTAGTCAGGATTCAAACCGCAAAACGCTTTGGTGAGAAGCCAGTGATTGTCACTCAGCTACCACGTCCTCGCACCCTTCTGCCCACAAGCAATGGACTTTAGCTTTGTAGTTCTATCAGATAACTTATTTTGTGGTCTTGTGGTTGAAAAAGTGACGCTATGAAAATGGGTACCGGTACTATGCATCCAGAGTGGCAAATGCTACCATCTAGATAACTTTTTTTTTTTTTTGCTAGTGGTTTACGTCTCACTAACACATCGAAGGTTTTCGGTGACGAAAAAATGGAACAGGGATAGGATTGGGAACGTATTGGCCGTGGGCTTAATTAAGATACAGCCTATTATTGTGTTCAGGGTCGTTATCCTTTCTTGAGTGAGTCAAGCTCGCTCCAGATCTTGTTAACTAGAGTAAATTGTTACACTGAACCTTCAGTCGAACCTGAGATCATGTTGATCGTTGTAAGGGTTGTCGATCACTAAAGTAGAAAGTGATCTCTACTTGCCGATCCCTGTTTCAAACTCCCTGTGGATGGTGACAGTAGAATAATACTTACGGTATCCCCTGCCTGTCGTAATAGGTGACTAAAAGAGGCATCAGGGGCTCTTTACTTGGGAGCGTGGGTTGGCGACTACGGGGCCCTCAGCAGAGACCTGGCATTGCTTCCACTTACTTGTGTCAGACTCCTCACTTTCATCTATCCTATCCGGCCTCCCTTGGTCCACTCTTGTTCTTTTCCAACCCCGACGGCATTAGCGCAGTAGAGACCTAGGGAATCTTTCATTTTCACGCCCTTCGTGGCCCTTGACTTTCTTTGACAATGCTAAATAATTTCCTCCCCTACCATCCCGACCTTCACCAGTTAAAATCACTAAAACACCAGCATAGTAACGGCCTATTTCCCAACCTAATGGAACACCTTCACTACAAAACCCAGTCCCTCCTGCTCAGAAACAACCAGATAATTCTTCTCAACCTGTCCAGCTGTGTATAGCATTTCTTACGCCATTCATCCCCCAAATTAAGTAATTGATCATGATATTACTGTTAAAACACCTTAGTTCTAGTAATTATCTCCAGCCCTATGTCTTCCCACATCACATTTCTAAACAGGAAAGTCAATGGTTTGGAAGTCAAATGAGCCTCCTTTTATGGGTTCATATCTCGCCATACTGTAGATGTAGCCTGCATTCCTGAAACACGCCTAGTTGAACATGAACGTTTTACACCACATGGATATAACGTGTATATTAACTGATCATCCAGCTCCTGTTGCATCTGAAGGGGCGGCCGTGATCATTGTACCGGGCGGTACACCTCCACGCCGCTAATTTAAAATGTGCGCCAATTGAAACTCCTCTGCTGGAGGAAGTCTGAACTTTATTGACGGTATTAATTTTCAAATTTCTCAGAAGATGTCACTACGTGGAAAATTTGGAGTTTTTGAACTGTGTCATTTTCGACGTATTTTTGTTTTGCTTGTAGTAAGAAGTGTGAACTTTCTCTTCTAGAGGACACTACTGAAGATCAACAATAGTGCACCCTAGTGCGGAGTGAAAGAACTGTTTTTTTTTGGAGAAAATTTAATTTCAAAAGTTTGTTCTTTGCTAAATTTCTTTCAGTCGTTGTTTAAGTTGGCAATATTAACCCTTTCTTTCCCCTTGTTTTGTATTTAGCCAATCCCAAATTTCTTGAATTAATTTTCCACCAATTATGTGTTTCTTCTTCATATTGTGTAGGGGTTTCCTTGGTTAGGCAATAAAGTTTTTGTGGGAGGGTGTTCTATTTCCCCTAACGCCTCGAACTTTCCGCGAGAGTATATAAACTGCTGATTTTAGGGTCTCGCTGCCACTTCTGTTCCATCTTTCTGTGTGTAAAGTACATAGCAGGGGGCGGGAAGCGCCTCTTTCTTCGGCGGCAGTCAACAACCAGGTAATGGCCGATTAATTACTTCTGTTCTTTGCTAGCTCAGCAGTTTAACTCTCGGGGCGGGTCCGAAGTTTCTCCATTATGTAACCTTCCTTAAAATGTAAAGAAACTTTATCTATTTTAACTTTTAAACTACATATTGGGATAGAGAGTGCTTAAACCTCTCGAGCTCCCACTCATATTGTTTTGAGGTGAACTTATTTTTTTCTCAACCTTTTCTTCTTTAACTTAATGTAAATTTGTTTCTTTTCTAAAGTCACCTCCGTAGTATGGGATTAGCCCTTGCATCTGTGGCCTAGAGCCAAATTAGGTTTTGAAACAAATACATTAGGAGTGCAGATCGCCTCCTCTCAAATTGTTATTTTAGAGGTCATGTAATTACCCTTTTTTTTTCATTTAATAGACCTCAGTAGGTTGGGTATGTTACCCCTGTGTCTATGTCCTGAGAGGACAACTTGAAGGTGGAGTTTGGTGTGGCCTTTGAGAGGCTTAAAGTTTGAGAGCGTGTGGCTCTTTCTTGAAAATTAAGTGTTGTATGCCTCGAGGAGGCTTTTCTGTGTAATTTGGAGCAAGTGCTCTGGAACATGAATGGGGTTTTCGGCCCCTCTGGTAAAACTTATTTTGGAGTAATGTTGGGCTAATTGCCCTAGAAGTGTGAATTCGGGGCTCGAAGCCCAAATACTGTAAATACTGTAATTGCACCTTTTGTTGCCTTGCTACTCTGTACCTGCCGTAATTGTTATTTCCTAATTTCGAAAAGAAAATATAACCTTGTTAAATTTTAAATTAATTTTACTTTCGTAGCTTGAGACGTGTTCACCACCCCGCACCTTCTTTCACGCATAACTACCACAAAAACACGGTAACAATCATAAATAAAAAAAGGTTAAACATCACTCTGCCTTCATACCACATCTATCCATCATTGAAGCTTGTATTATTAAAATTGAGTTAAGCAACGGACCTCCCTTGTCCGTCGTAGTAGCCTATAAACTCTCATCAGCTCATCTCCTCGCGGAAGATATAAGATTATTGTTTCCAGACAAGTTACCAACCGTATTAATGGGAGTTCCATATAGTAAGAACGAGACTTGGGGTTGTAGGGTAACAAATCCCAATGAAAACTGTTAGCGGCAACTGAACCGAATGCTTCGTGGTTCGAGAAGATCCGAATTACTACCCATCTAATTTTAATCAGCTGCCAGATATACTCGACATCGCCCTAATTAAACATTTCTAACTCCAGTTTTACGTGAGAACTAGAGCCGAAATTGACTCACTGCCCAGTAATTACTTTATTATCTGCTTAAACATTCGTTCAGCAGCCCCACTTATTCATGGTTTCATTAAATGGGACATTGATCAACAACAGCTTGATTCTCGTCTTCAACCAAATATCTCACTAAAGATCAGTAGGCCTAGTGATATTGATACTGCTATTCACCTTTGCCATATTTACCTCACTTGATGTAGCCACAGTATCCCAAAGACGACAACAAACCATACCGGCTAACGATTTCTCAAGGTCAAACATGAAATGCAACCTCTAGGTAGGCTTAGCATTTACTTTGGCAACATCATCAAAGATTAAACCAGCTCATCAGAATAGGACACAGAACGTTAGATAACTACCGCTTTGCATCGCACCGGAATCATCTTTCTGGTCCACTGCTCGATGATTGTACAGTCTTGAAGAAAACCAAACGAATAGTACATAACCAAAGCATTATTCCACTTTTGAAAGTAGTTAAAAGCCATTACTTGAACGATGCTGAAAAAAATATGACATCCCCAAGTGTTTTGAAGCTATCTTCACTCCAAACCCACCACTCAACCACAAGCATGACGGAGAAGTCTAAGACGTTCCAGGATAGAAAGAGAATGGGTGGTATAGAGAGATGCTATAGCAGAAACAGCAAGGGAATGCCTAGGAACAACTGTGTGTAAAGATGGAAAAGAGCGTACTTCTTGGTGGAATGGCAAAGTAAACATAAAGCGTATCAGAAATGGCTTCAAACAAGGACTGACGCAGAGAGGAAATTGTACGTAGATGAAAGGAACAGAGGGAAGCAAATAGTTATTGAATCCAAGAAGCAATCGTGGGAAGATTTTGGTAATAACCTGGAAAGGCTAGATCAAGCAGCAGGGACAGTAATAAAGCACAAGGTATCCGGGTTAAAGGTATAATAATATAAAATTTAATAATTTGAGAAATAATGGAGATATTAATTGGCGGTTTGTTTCTACGACTAGGGTAACTCAAAATGTTTTCTCTGTGTTCGCTTGCTGTGGCGGTGGTACCACATGCGCATGCGCATAACTGCATTTTTTACGAGAAGCGCGCCAGTAACCATGTGGACTCCACAGCAGAAAGTATTGTGTGTGCTTTCGCTCGCGGAGATAAAATCAGTTACACTAGTACAACGTAGATTTCGGCGTGAGTATGGATTGTTACCAACTGTTCCCACTTACGTAACATTCATGAAATGGAACAGGCGCCTTCGAGAATCTGGGACCTTGCTGTCGATGCATGCAGTTTCAGAGGCTACTGTTGATTTAATACGCGAGTCCTTCAAGAGGAGCCCTCATAAATCAATTCGACAAGCAAGTTACAGTTACCTCGTTCGACAGTACACGATGTCGTCCACAAAAGGTTGCGCCTACGGGCGTACAAACTGCAGCTTTGTCAGAAAATCAAACCTCAGGACAGGCTGCTACGAAAGGCATTCGCGGAGACAATTCTGGCAAAAATTGATGGAAATGAGGCATTCCTCGATTCGGTCTGTTTCTCGGACGAGGCTACATTCCATATTTCCGGCACGGTAAACAAGCACTATTACCGCATATGGGGATCTGACCCCCCCCCCCCCAACCGCCACGTAGTGATAAGAGTTGGAACGGGACTCTCCGAAAGTGAATGTGTGGTGTGGATTGTTGAAGGACAGGGTTATTGGCCCATTCTTCTTCGCGGAGCATACAGTTAATGGAACACGTTACCTAGACATGTTGGAGCAGTATGATATGTCACAACTTCCTCGTGACGTGATCTTTCAGCAAGATGGTGCATTATGCCATTATGCGGAAGTTGTGAGGTATTTCTTGAATCGTGAGTTCCCAGATCGCTGGATTGGGAGAGGTAGTCCATCAATTGCTTGGCCCCCTAGAAGCCCCAACATTTCGCCACTTGATTTTTTCCCGTGGGGGTTTGCCAAGAATCAAGTGTACCAGACACCTGTTCGTGCTCTACCAGATCTGCGTCATCGCATTCGTGCGGCTATCGCAAATGTTACGCCTACAATGCTGCAGAATACTTGGAGGGAATTAGAATACCGATTAGATGTATGTCGCGCCACTAATGGTGCGGATATGGAGGTTTATTAGGTATGTAAACAAACATTTTGAGTTACCCTATCCCTACTACTCCTTAAGTTACCTATTAAATTTTATATTATTGTACCTTTAACCCGGGCGCCTTGTAATAAAGAAAGAAAGGAGGGGGGGGGGGGAGGAAATGGTGTTTTTGGCAAATCAGTGAATTCATAATAGATCCCAGTGAATCACTGGACAGCCGGAAGGAATATTTTGAAAATCTTCTCAGTGTTTTCTCAGTTTTCTCTGGTGACGTCGCGAACGACCGAGCTTATGCGCAGGAGGACAATGATGTCGGTTAAATTGCGTTTAATCAGTCAGCCAATAATCATAACGTGTACTTCATTTGGAATTGAAAGCTCTCACGGACTCATTAATCAAAGGTCCAATATTTTGACAAACTCTTTGTTTTATGTGATCGGTTGAATGGCAGATGGCGAGGATTGCGTGTACTGTTATGGACCGATACTGTCATAACAAATGAGCCTGCTGTTTACTCACTTCAGCATCCACATGGCATATTCTAAATGTATATCTATTTCAACTATATTGTGAGTATGGGTAGTTCAGTTGGTAAGAATCTATAAAATAGAGGGAAATGATGTGTAATTTAGCATTTGTGCCCCAATTGGAAGTTGCACAGTACTTTCAAAAAACGTTTACCCTCAATCTACTGTCACGTAAAACTACAGTGATACAAGTAGATTGAGGGTAAACGTCTTTTTAGAAAGGAATTAGACACGCGAAGACTTCTCTGGAGGCGACGCCTCAATGTCGCAGTTAAGTGATGTCGTGAGGCTTTAAAAGACGCCCTACTTTCCAAATATAGCTCTAATACTGACATCAAGATTGGTTATCAAATTGTGCCAGATATTTGGCTTCCGAGGTTTACGTAAATATATACTCGAGCTCCCAGTGAATTGCTCTCCAATATTGTGAGTTGTTTCGGTCAGTCAGAAATCATTCTTACACACTTACCGACTTCAAAAAAAATTGAGTACCGTACTTAAATGATACAAAATTTGGTATTTCGTTATAACGATGGCAATGATAATAATAATAATAATAATAATAATAATAATAATAATAATAATAATAATAATGCCGGACTGATTGGCTCAGAAGGTTAAACGCGCTGACCTTCTGACCCCAACTTGGCAGGTTCGATTTTGGCTCAGTTCGGTGGTATTTGAAGGTGCTCAAATACGCCAGCATCGTGTCGGTAGATTTACTGGCACGTAAAATAATTCCTGCGGGACAAAATTCCGGCACCTCGGCGTCTCCGAAAACCGTCAAAAGTAGCTAGTGGGACGTAAAAACAACAATAATAATACAGTGAACTCCCTTTTAAAGAACTATTAAGAGCTAAGGGTTACCTGTGAATTCGAAAGTCAATTATATCGTGAATCCTAGGAATTGTATTGATACTGAAAGGCTTTCATTGGTATTAATGTAACTTAACGGGATTTTTCTGTATACATACCATTCTACAATGCATTCTGCTTAAAAAGACATCAGCTTGAAGTCGCTATCCACTTATTGTTTCTTAATAATATTGTTGATCGAAATTGCTGACATTGCTCATATCTGGCGAGTTGGCCATGCGGTTAGGGGCTGTGAGCTTGCATCCGGAAGATAAAAGGTTCGAATCCCACTGTCGGCAGTCCTGAAGATGGTTTTCCGTGGTTTTCCATATTCACATCAGGCAAATGCTGGGGCTGTACCTTAATTAAGGCCAGGCTGCTTCCTTCCAACTCCTAGCCCCTTCTTATCCCATCGTCGCCATAAGACCTATCTGTGTCAGTGCGACGTAAGGCCACTAGCAAAAAAAAAAAAAAAAAAAAAAAGACAATTCTCATAATAAGCAGTCAATTTTGGATCTGATAAGACACCTGTGAACGTCGTCCATGAATACGTTCTCTAACCACAGAGAGTTTCAGACCAGCTGAAACTGCTTCTCTTCTTCATCATCATCATCTTCTTCTTCGTCAGATTTCGGATCACCCCGTAGAAACCATCTTCAGCGTTCTCCTCCTAGCTTTCAATTTGAAAGCCTGAGTCATCTTCGTCGATGTCTAGCCAATGTTCAATGCCATTCTCACTACAGTTATCACCAGAATGCTTCAAATTTTCACGAAAGTCAAGAGGTTTCAAAACATCTACGATCGTATTCTGGTTCATTTCCAGTCAATATACTGTTTAACTAGTTAATTAGTTGCTTTATCTGTAATTATGTCTCGAATTATGTCCATTAAATCCGAAGTGTTCTATACAATCAAGTTTAATAATAATAATAATAATAATAATAATAATAATAATAATAATAATAATAATAATAATAATAATAATAATAATAATTCCGAACTGAGTGGCTCAGACGATTGAGGCGCTCGCCTTCTGACCCCAACTTGGCAGGTTCGATCCTGACTCAGTCCGGTGGTCTTTGAAGGTGTTCAAATACGACAGCCTCGTGTCGGCAGATTTGCTGGCAGTTAAAAGAACTCCTGTGGGACTAAATTCCGGCACATCGGCGTCTCCGAAAACCGTAAAAGTAGTTAGTGGGACGTAAAACAATTATTATTATTATTATTATTATTATTATTATTATTATTATTATTATATCTTCTCATTGATTAAAAGCTATAAGACTGGAAGCGTTTGTTTGAACGAAGTCTAAAAAGACCTTGATATCCTACACCATTCCAAATTATGTGATATGGTCCCCGCCACCCTGAAGTACTAAGTCCCGCAAACCACTCTCAAAGCATAGAAAGCAAAAATGATTAGTCGGGTTGAAGATATATTGCGATCGAAAGCAAACCTCCAAAAATAACTAGTTACAAGATCTTTATAGCGGGCTTAAATTAACATAAACCGGGCGAGTTGGCCGTGCGGTTAGGGGCGCGTGGCTATGAGCTTGCATCTGGAAGATAGTGGGTTCGAATCCTCAAAATGGTTTTCCGTGGTTTCCCATTTTCACACCAGGCAAATGCTGGGGTTGTACCTTAATTAAGGCCACGGCCGCTTCCTTCCCATTCCTAGGCCTTTCCTATCCCATCGTCGCCATAAGACCTATCTGTGTCGGTGCGACGTAAAGCCACTAGCAAAAAGTATAATAATAATAATAATAATAATAATAATAATAATAATAATAATAATAATAATAATAGAAGAAAAGAACAAGAAGAATATCTTCCTGGCACCGTCTTCTGACAGAAGGTTGGTGACCATCATGGAGTAATGTTTCCTCTTTTGCATTTACGGCATCAGAGTTGCTATATCGAGGATGACGAACCACTGTCCGATATTCCATGTCCAGGATATCTTCTCCACCCACGACACATTTCCCTTTCATCTAGCCCTCTATGATCAGTTGTTTCCGGCTGTATTTGTCATGTGACCGATAAAGGTGCTTTCCTGCGATTTGCGAGGGTTAACACGTCACATGATTTCTCCAACATTCTGGGATACATACGCCTTTCAAAAGCCAACAGACGGTATGAGGACGAAGCGTTTAGTGATCATCGTCAGATATCGTAAAGCAGCACCGATAATATATAATATTCCAACGATTTTCAAACTGGAGGCCATGGTCGTACACAACTTCAGAAACACGCTTTTCGCAACAACGATTCTGGTTTTCAGTTCCACATCTGGATCCCATTCCTGTGTCAACCAGTATCCGACCAATTGAAATGTGATACTGTGATGCCCTTTAATTTGTGAGTTTCACCAAGAGGAGAAGTCCTCTGTATTCATGGGGTGAAAATACCTCACGGGAATCAATTTAAGTACAGTAGAACCCCGTTTATCCGAAATAAAGGGGACGGAGCCACTTCGGTTGACGCGGTTTTTCGGATGACTCATGGTAAATATTTTCCGAAGTTAAATGTCGAAATAAAAAATGCATAAACTCTAAGCAAATGTGCATACTGTATATTAACATTAAAATGTTTACATAATGACACTCATTGTATAAAATCAGTGATTTTCTTCTAAATTTTCTTGGTGCAGCGCTGACGCGCAGCTATGTCGCGCCACCGTTTAATCAACAATACATCAGCTGGTGTAGATTCATTGCTTATTTCAACATAGTGCAAAGCGATCTGAAATAATTTAAACATTTTTTGTTACTACTGAATTGAATACTGTGTACAGTAATTTCATTACAGTACTGTAATTAAAGCGTGTGGTACTGTATCTTAATAAAAATTCGAAATCAATCTTACCACCAATGCATTAAATCCATCATCTGCTGTAACTCGATTCTCAAAACTGCTGTTGTCAAGGTCGGAGTCGTCTGCATAATTTTCATGACGAATAATGCAGTAATAATACTAATGATTCCTGCTTGTTCAAGAAAAAGTGTATCATGGAACGAACTAGAGGGTAAGAAACTGTTTTGATTTATGCTACACGTGCATTCTGGTATAAATCATAATATAAAAATAGGTTTGCCTAGTAGCACTCACGACATACAGCAACAGAATTACTAATATCGACGGCTAAGAACGAGAGGGTAAAACAAAATATTAAAGTACAATTTTGCCAGAGCATTTCGGTTAAGCCGGGGTTCGGTTAAGCGAAGCTCGGTAAAGCGGGGTTCTACTGTACCTGTACGTAAATACACTACAAGGAAAGATCTTCACTTGGGTAATCACATTAACGAGGTTATAGATCTCTTCATATGATTATGACGGTATTTAAGAGTTGTAGTAAGGATGTAAAAGAGAGGGCATGTAAGTCTCTGGCAAAACCTTAATTAGAGTATGATGTATGGGACCCACACCAGGATTAATTCATACGAGAACTGGAAAAGATCCAAAGGAAAGCAGCACGATCTGTTCTGGATGATTTCCGACAAAAGCGTAGTGTTACGAAAATGTTGCAAATCTTGGCCTGGGAAGACTTGAGAGTAGGGAGACGAGCTGGTTGTCTAAGCGGTATGATCCAATCTGTCAGTGGAGACTTTGCTTGGAATGACTTCAGTAAACGAATGAGTTCGAGTGGAGCTTTTAAAGGTAGGAATGATCATAATGTGAAATGAAATGAAATGAAATGAAATGAAATGTCGTATGGCTTTTAGTGCCGGGATATCCCAGGACGGGTTCGGCTTGCCAGGTGCAGGTCTTTCTATTTGACACCCGTAGGCGACCTGCACGTCGTGATGAGGATGAAATGATGATGAAGACAACACATACACCCAGCCCCCGTGCCGTAGGAATTAACCAATTAAGGTTAAAATCCCCGACCCGGCCGGGAATCGAACCCGGGACCCTCGGAGCCGAAGGCCAGTCCGCTGACCGTTCAGCCAACGAGTCGGACATCATAATGTGAAGATAAAGTTTGACTTTAAGAAGAAAAATAAGGGAAACATTCATTTATAAGAGGAGGAAGTATAGAATGGACTAATTTATCAAGGAAAATGTTTAATTAATTTTCAAGTCTTTGAAATTATTTAAGAGAAAGGTAGGTAAACGATTGATAAGGAATGTGCCGCCTAGGTGACTGACCTAAATGCAGATCAATGATGATTGATTGATTGATTGATTGATTGATTGATTGATTGATTGATTGATTGATTGATTGATTGATTGATTCGTTCATTCCTTCATTCGTTGATTCATTGACCGATTGATTATTGGTGTTTTCATCCAGCGTTGGGGATTTTCTGTTTGTTGATTACCATTAATTTTATCATGAATTTGTATTCTAAGGTCGAACTCCATGGTTACTTCGTCGGTGGTGTTCAAGAGGAACAATAAATAAATAAACAAATAGATAAATAAATAAAATTGCATATTTCTGTCTAGGCTATGCTAAAATGTGCTAAGCCTTGATCAATCACCGATGAGATATATATATCAACACTTATCAACCTGTACAAATGTAATACAGTATTCGGCTTTGACAATATCACAATGGACGAGGTATGAACGATGTAGTACTGCCATTTCTTATACAGCCAATCCGTTAGATCAATGATACGGCTTGTGGGATCAAATGGTGTATAAGTTTCGATCGGCTTGGTAGGCTGATATGTAATAACAACTAGTGGCTTGAGGAGAGTAGTAAAGGCAAACTCTTTCTTTTTAATTCGCCCAACACGTTACATCTTGAAAGTTAGTGAATAAGAAAAAATGCCGCTGCCAGGCAGCAAGGAATTTTAAACTTGCATTTCATTTCACCATTTCTTAATGTTCGTATACATAACTTTACTCTGAGTGCATACAACACTATATCCGCACTGCATCGAATTTCGTATGTTTACGTTCTTCAAAATACTGTGGAGAGTGAAACTTCACAATACTGTAGTTACAACTTTTATCGACACAAAAGCAAAACATCACAAACCCTTTTCATTGCACGTAAAACTTACCAGATGGCTACACTGCGTCATGTGGCCGAGTCAAGTTTGAATGGTAGACTCTGAACTAAACATAATAATATTCGAATGGTGGGTCCTCAACTGACCATAATAATATTTGAATGCTGGACCCTCAACTGACGATAATAATATTTGAATGCTGGGCCCTCAACTGACGATAATAATATTTGAATGCTGGGCCCTCAACTGACGATAATAATATTCGAATGGTGGGTCCTCAACTGACCATAATAATATTTGAATGGTGGGTCCTCAACTGACCATAATAATATTTGAATGGTGGACCCTCAACTGACGATAATAATATTTGAATGGTGGACACTCAACTGACGATAATAATATTTGAATGGTGGACCCTCAACTGACCATAATAATATTTGAATGGTGGACCCTCAACTGACCATAATAATATTTGAATGCTGGGCCCTCAACTGACGATAATAATATTTGAATGCTGGACCCTCAACTGACCATAATAATATTTGAATGGTGGATCCTCAACTGACCATCATAATATTTGAATGGTGGACCCTCAACTGACGATAATAATATTTGAATGCTGGACCCTCAACTGACCATAATAATATTTGAATGCTGGACCCTCAACTGACCATAATAATATTTGAATGCTGGGCCCTCAACTGACGATAATAATATTTGAATGGTGGATCCTCAACTGACCATCATAATATTTGAATGGTGGACCCTCAACTGACCATAATAATATTTGAATGGTGGACCCTCAACTGACGATAATAATATTTGAATGGTGGACCCTCAACTGATGATAATAATATTTGAATGGTGGACCCTCAACTGACGATAATAATATTTGAATGGTGGACCCTCAACTGATGATAATAATATTTGAATGGTGGACCCTCAACTGACGATAATAATATTTGAATGGTGGACCCTCAACTGACGATAATAATATTTGAATGGTGGACCCTCAACTGACGATAATAATATTTGAATGGTGGACCCTCAACTGACGATAATAATATTTGAATGGTGGACCCTCAACTGACCATAATAATATTTGAATGCTGGACCCTCAACTGACCATAATAATATTTGAATGGTGGACCCTCAACTGATCATAATAATATTTGAATGGTGGACCCTCAACTGACCATAATAATATTTGAATGGTGGACCCTCAACTGATCATAATAATATTGGGTTGGTGGCCCCTGAACTGACGATAATGATGTTTGTATGTTGGACCCTGAACTGAGCATCATACTGTGTTTATCTTAATATAATACAAACAATACTTGGCAAAATCGGCATAATATGAAATGGAAATATTGTACGTCAGAGGGGGAAAGTGTTTCACGTATTCGTTTCGAAAACCCCGCCAAACTCATACGTAAAACCTCACCTTTGGCCCTTTTAACTCAAACAAAATTTAGGAAGATTCAACATCATCTGATAAGTCTGGCAAGTCTCGGGCCAATCGTATCTACATCATACTAGCTATTTCGTCAGTACGAAGATCACTGCATTGAATGTACTTGCGATGAGGTGGACCATCATGATCAGTATACCATCTAAATAAAATGAGTAGGCCCTACCTTTTTACTACTCTTCCCTTGTTGTTGTTAGGGTCCCCGCCCATAGCCTGGTTTGATGCAGCCTCTATGCCACCCTATCTTGTGTTAACCTTTTCATTTCTGCGTAACTACTACATCCTACATCTAATAACCCCTGCCGTTCTTACCACCTACACTTCCCTGAAAAACCAAGTGAACGACCGTTGGGTGTCTTAAGATGTGACCTATCATTCTATCTCTTCTTCTCATCATATTTTGCCAAATCATTCCCCTCTCACCAATTCGATTCAGTATCTCCTCATTCATGATTCGACCTACCCACTCACCTTCAGCATCCTTCTGTAACACAATATTTCAAAAGCTTCTATTCCCTTTCTTTCTGAGCTAGTTAGCATCCATGTTTCACTTCCATACAGTGGCACGCTCAAGACTTAAGTCTTCAAAAGCATCTTTCTAATTCCTATATCATTGTTCGAAGTAAGCAAAGTTATTTTCTTAAAGGCCTTCCTTGCTTGTGCTAGTCTCCATTTTATGTCCTCTTTACTTTTTCCATTATTATTATTCTACTATTCCTGTTTAATTCCTCTGGTTCGGAATTTGGGTCCTAGTGTTCGTCTCTCTCTCTCTCTCTCTCTCTCGCACACACACACAATATTTCATACATCACCTAACTTGGTTCGATTACACTTCATTACTTTTGACCGAGCTCGATAGCTGTAGTCACTTAAGTGCGGCCAGTATTCGGGAGATAGTGGGTTTGAACTCAATTGTCGGCAGCCCCGAAGCTGGTTTTCCGTGGTTTCCAATTTTCACACCAGGCAAATGCTAGGGCTGTACCTTAATTTAGGCCACGGCCGCTTCCTTTCCACTTCTAGCCCTTGCCTGTTCCATCGTAAGACCTATCTGTGTCGGTGCTACGTAAAGCAACTTGTCGATATTATCCCATTACTTTTGTTTTGGATTTAGGTATGTTAATCTTGTACTCCTTCTCAAAGTGTACCTATACCTTTCAACAATTTCTCCAAGGATAGAACAATCTGTCTATCTACTCCTCCCTTATGAGAATTATACCTATCTGCTCTTTAAAAAAATATTGTACAATTTTGTCAAAGCCTACAAGTTCGCCTGATTATAGAATATGGTTTGACAACACAAATATCGGACGGAGTTGGATTTATTACAGGTTTGTGTTTTGTACAGCTTGCGTTTCATAGCAGTTTGTTGGTCCCAGGTTCGATTCCCATTTGGGCTGGGTAATTTAGACGCTCCTGGTTAATTTATCTGATTCGAAATTTAGTTGAAGAAGGCTTGCTCATTCCTCGCCACATGCGGGCAGGCATTGTTTCTGCTAGAATATGGCGTCTGGAACGGCCTGCAGGAGAGGCAGTGCCTCGGGCTGTAAAACCTCCCTGATGTAGCGGTAGCTGTTCAGATTGCCCTCAAGACGTAGGAGGAAACACTAACAACATTAACAAATATTACTGTCAAGGAGGGCATCCGATCGTAAAACTGTGTCAAATACACAGAGACGAACCCAAATAATTAGCAAAAGATCAGGAATACTTCTTTTTCTACCGCTTTTCCAACATCCGTGAGGTCGCGGGGGCGAACTGCATAGCACGTATGGATTTGGCCCTGTTTCACGGCCGGATACCCTTCCTGACGCCAGCGGAGAGAAGAGGGCCGTAAACAGAGCCGACAGGGTACTGGACGACACAGTGTGACCACAGCGCGAGGTGATCGCCATCTTGTCCGCTTGGCCGTAACGGACAGAACAGCTTCGTCCACGGTGTTGGCTCGACGTTGGAGCACTGCAACGGGTGTGGGGATGTCTGCATCGACGCCGTCTTCTGAGGGCCGGACTCGTGGCACGCATGCCATTGCGTCGGCTTCCATTCATTAGCAACGACCAACGCTGTAGACTGCAATGCGCACGTGAACACCGACACTGGCGTGCTGAGTGGCAAAATGTAGTGTTTTCGGACGAGTCCCGCTTCAACTTGCCCTACAGTGATGGCCGCATACGCGTTAGAACGTCATCGGGAAGACTGTATTGTTTAGCGGCATAGCGGACAAACGCCAAGTGTGATGGTTTGGGGCGCAATTGCCTATAACATGCGATCTCGCCTCCTACGTCTTGAGGGCAATCTGAACAGCTACCGCTACATCAGGGAGGTTTTACAGCCCGAGGCACTGCCCCTCCTGCAGGCCGTTCCAGATGCCATATTCCAGCAGGACAATGCCTGCCCACATGTGGCGAGGAATGAGCAAGCCTTCTTCGAAGAACGACGGATACCACTGCTTCCATGGCCTGCCCGTTCGCAGAATATGTAACCCATTGAACATGTCTGGGATACGGTCGGTCGGCACTTTGTTCGTTCAGGTCCTCCTGCACCCGCTGTTGATGATTTATGGACGTGCCTACAAACCGCGTGGCAGAGTATTCCCCAGTAGCATATTCAGGAGCTCATGACTACATGCCACGACGTCTAGCGGCTCTGACTGCAGCGCGTGGTGGCGCTACGCCGTACTGAATTTCCACGGTCACCGTGCATGTACAGTTCTGTAATTGTAATCATTTGTGCCTTGTCATGTCCCTAATATGTGGAATAAATTGCATTGTGATCACAGCTCTCAGTCGTGCTGTTTCACTTTCAACAAACAGCGGTGTACAAACACCCAGTCCCCGAGCCCGAAGAATTAATCAAAAGCGATTAAATTCCCCAACCCGACCGGGAGTCGAACCCGGGATCCCTCTGAACCGATGGGCAGTAAGATGACCATTCAGCCAACGAGTCGGACAATAATAATAATAATATGATATTGATAATTATGATGATGTTTTTACCTCGAAACGTTAAACAAATAACAAAAAACGAAAACTTACGTGACTGAAAGACAGTTAACATTTACTATACTCTTTCTCTGCTCAGTCATTAGCCTTCCAAAGCAGTGCCTCGATCTCGAATAGCAACTATATGACCCTTTGTCTCCTGGTAACCATTACACAACTATTGTAGAGATTTTTCAGTGCAATATTAACTGGGTGAGATGGGAGTCTTTGAATGATTGTGTTCTTTTCGTATGTGAAGAAGTTAAGTAATCAAATTTGTTGCAGCATAAATCTCTTTATGCTGTCTTTATACTGACTATTCATACCAAAAGAGATGTGTCTATTCTCTGCGCCACTTTCAGGATCTCTAAATGATAAGGCTTGCCATGTTCTGTATAGTTTAAAGATGTTGATTTGCCTGTTACCATTTCTTCACGGATGCTGTATTTTAGCATATTAATTGTGATATATTTACAAAACACAGCTCAAACACTAGCAAATCTCTTCCACCAATTTTTATATTACATTACCAAATATATCTGACTTCTGAAACTGTGGAAAACCGATGAACGACAGACACTGACTTTAGCAACTGAGCACGTTGGTCATTCTGGAATTAAGATTTGGTGCGGTGTAGCCTCCATGTTTGCCAAATCCTGAATTTCCCATTGGCTGAAATATCTTGCTTGGTCAGCATCTAATACACGTGTCGATCCTTGCGAACGCTTGGTTACGCCACCCTGTCTCACGGTCACACGGAAATATGAAGCAATGTCCAGCGACTTACTGTCTTGCTCAACATCCGGTATCAACTATCTTAGGATACGATACTTTAACATATTAGACTGTAACTTGTATGAATAAAATTTACATATTGGGACAAATAATATTCTAATCACTATTATGGGCCGGCAGGATACGGCTCATCCCTCTCTTACCCAGGGAAAAAAAATGAATATGGAGTATTTTTAATGTATTATTTGACTATTTATTATCATCCAGATATATGAAATCTCTATCCTATAGTACTATTTGCCGTCTCGCAAATTTGTATTCTCTTCCCATAGTCGATCATTATCTTGGCGGATGGTTAATAGATATCAAGTGACGCGTGAAAACGTCGCTGCACGCCACCACACTCTTCACAGTCTTCTTCCTCTTCAGCCCCATGACATTCGTCATTACCACTTGCTTGTATGGCTCCTCTCCACCGATCTTCCTCCTGCCTTTTTCCTCTCAACTCTTCAATGTACTGTCTTGACTCTTCTCTTCTTTGGTCATGGTTCTCCTGGTAATTGCCTCTTCCTCCTCTGGGGTTTCGCCCTTTCTCGTCCCAACGATAATATGGTCTTCTGGGTCCACTATAGTTTCGATACTTGTATCTATAGGTCCTCCCGTTGTGTCCGCTAGGATAGCTATATCATCGCTGATTTAGGCCATTACCTTGATAATTATTTCTTCGAAACTGATCTCTTCTGTCTCTCCGCTGCCAATTACCATCCTGATGTACAGCACTCCTGTTGGTTTGCTCATGTGTCCCTGTCTGAGTCCCTAAGCTTTGATGATCATTTCGCTTCCTTACTTTCGGTGGATTGCTTCCTTCTTCCATCCCTACCATATGGATAGCCTCAACATGCCTCAACTTTGGCTGGTTTTGACTAGATGTTAAGTCTAGCTGTCGTAACGTCAATTCCGCCTCTGCTGCCCTTTTGACATTAGCTGCAATTAATGTCCTCAGCACTTCAAGAGGTAGTTGCCGAAAGATTGCTGCTATAATTTCGCTCTTGCTCAGTGGCATATCTAAGTCCCGAAATTTGAGCATCTGAGAAATGAAAAAAGGAGTATACTTCGTTAGCGACGTAGCTGGATATCCGCGTGAATACAATTCCATTCTCAGTGATTGCTGCGTCGATACATCCCAGAACTTTTTAAGAAATGCCCCCTTAAATTCCTCATACGTAGTCAATGTGTAACGAAAAGCACTCGCCCATTCTGCCACTGAATCACCCAGAAATCGTTCTACTGTCCTCAATTTACGCTCCGATGGTACCTTGTAATCCGCTAAGAAATCATCTATTTCACGCAAGAAAGCTTTAGGATTTCTCTCATCATTTCTTGTAAACTTCCGTGGTTTTTATTCATTGCTCCGCAGGATATTGTAAATAGGAACGTTATGTGTCTCATTCGGAGTTGAACAGTGGACCTCATGAGGCGGTAACTGTAGAAGATCGCTCAACGCAACGTTATCGCTAACTTGACTTGGTGCCTTTTCTATAATGGTTTGTTGAACTGTACATTTCAATTTACTAAGTTCTTTGTCCGTCCGTAAATCCAACAATTCTAATGTATCCTTCATATAGGCGATTTCCTTCCCGACAACCCCTATCTTCACTTGATTTTTCTGTGAAACTTCTGTCCACGTCTCCAGACTCGAACCAAGTACCTGTAGATCTTCCTCGTTCCTTTCCCTATCAGCCATTATCATATTTTTGACTTCTTTGCCTGTCTCCGTGATGTCCTCCTTCATTTCCAATCGAATCTGAGTTTCCATTTCCTTCAGTCTTTCCTCAGTCTCCTTTTGCTTCATCTTAAGTTTCAGATCAGTTTTGTCTTCCGTTTTCTGCTGAGCTTCTGTAATTTGTTTACTGATATCCACGGTGAACTCTTCCAGTCTCGTCTCCGTGTCAATCCGTAACTTATCAATCGCGCCTCGCTGGAGTGTAATCTCCGCTGTAGCTTCTTCTAATGTGTACGATAAGTCTCCCAGCCGCTTATCTGTGCTAGTCATGTGTTCTGTCACCCGACCGGCGATTTCCTCAACAGAATCTCTAATCTTTTCAATTTGCGTCTGTGTTTTAAGTTCTACTGTCTCTAGCTGTTTCTCTAATTTCCCCATGCCTTCTAAACAGCACGTACGAACGAAGTCGATTTTCCCCTGTAACTCATTGGTCACCACCTTAAGTTGCTCCTCAGTTTTCTCCGCCGCCTGTTTTAATTGTTCCTCCGTCCTATCTGCAGCTTGTTTAAATTGTTCCTCCAACTTACTCGAAAGTTCATTCATACGCTCCTGTTCCCTAATCTCGGCCTGCTCTGCCCTCTTGTCCATCTCCTCCAACAACTCCTTCATCGTCAACGCCATACCAAATACGTATTCGAGAAAACGCAGGGATGCTCCCCACTACCTAGTATCCTATACCGTATCTTGTGTACTCCATACGAAAACCATTTACTTTACTAAAAAGCTTCTATGATTTACGTTAATCATATACCAAGGAAACATGGCCTCAAAATTCGCCATATAGAAGCTTCCTATTGATTTGGGATATTTATCTTCTACCGCGCATAACAAACAAACGCGTTATTATAACTTTGGAAAGAAATTACTAATATTATAGCCCCAAATTCTTTTAATCCAAACATTACTAATTTACCTGTCTCTTGGGCTTTAATCTAAGTACTAGACAACAGTACTGGGCAATATTTACGATAAATACCTCCGACTCCAGGCTAATATTCCAGCATAGGTTTACTAGTCTCGAATCATCACTATTTATTGTAAATATCACCACCATTTTCTTAAGACTGAGGCGATCTTAAGTTCCTAGCCTTACTCTGAATGAAATAAAATTATCATTACTGGCAATTGAAATTTGATCTGCACACAAATTCCAGGCTATGTCAAAATCAACGTATATCTGACGGACACATCATCGACCATTCTACCTCATTAGAGAAATATTTTTATAGTTCTCTGACTCAAATAGAGTTCCTTTATTACTACGACACGCCTTACTTATCGGCTATGTGTTTCTCATTCTTCCTAACGTGGTTCAAATCAAACATTTTTGCCTATGTTCCTAACGTAATGCATTTAGATTTTGCTCTGTTTTCTAAATACACGATTTCCGATGAGACCTCGCCCTTTCATGTCCGCCTACTATCATTCGTAGTACTGAACATGGGACTCTAGACTCAAGTTGTCTGAACGTTAGGTTGCCAGGCTCCTAATTTGCGCCTTTAGTTCGAAATTACCTATCTACCATTCTTAAATTTAATAATTATCTGGATACCAATTATTGGTCTCCAGCTTTCGAACCATGATCCTAATCCTATCTAGCCTTCGGAATGGCTCGTCAAACCACATTCGCTATCGTAAATCTCAATTTGACCTGCCCAAGTTTGTAACAACAACCTAGACATCTTTGGGTAACACAAAAATACTCCCAGCGGGATACGATGTGGTTACTCCAACCACTACTCTTATACCTTCATATCTTCCACACAATATAAATAACATTTGTTTGAGCGCCAGTTGCTTTTTTAAGAAAAACAACAAAATTCGGTAGAGCATACCTCTTATTATAATCAAAATAAAACTGAGTTTATGACTATAATTTACGTCATAATGAACAATTATTGACGTCTTTTAATTTAACAAAAGAAATATATCGTGAGATTTGCGGTACTAAGAAAAGGAAAATTTAATCTAAACAAAAAAAGCTATTGGCATGAACTTGAAGTGCGATGTGATATCGCCGCTGATTACACTCTTCTTCATGTTATGAATGCATAACATGTCTGATGCTTTAATTACCTGTTGTCTGCATACACCGCTGTTGAACTTGAAATTCTTGGGAAAACCTCTGAGCAGAAGTCGGGAGCCGTCTGCTGTTATCTTCTTATATAACAAGGAGTTGGCCTACATACCATGTACGCGTGTAGGGAGTTCCAATGTAATTACGTCCACTCAATATATTATAAATAATTGGAAAATATTATTGAAACATCTTGTGAAGTCCATCCTCACAAGAAGATGATGTTTCTTTTTCAGCATAGTACCCGTCTCTGCTCGGATACAACCACCACTTGTAGACCTCCTCGATTATTACAAGACCTCTTGAAAACACAACTCTTAGCTCTGACCATCACACTAAGACCACTTCTTCCATTTGATACATCAGACTGTTACATATGATCTCCACAATATGAACTGAATACTATGAACTGAGTCGATATGAACTGTGTAAGAACAGAATACCTCTCCCCACCGTCGCCTTGACTTAAATAACCTCGCGATGACGACTCCTCTCCCTACTCACTGTCCATCCCTTCCACTTCAACATACAGTAGCTGGCGAATACTGACACTTGGTCGCAATCACGTGCCCACGCACTGATGTCATCAGTCAAGTGTTGTCTAAGCGTACCCAAGCGGCTTGAGAATGACTAAGCTGAATGCGTCACCGGAAAATCTACTTGCACAGTTAAACATAGCCTCGATTGCAAAATACAATGCCAGCTCATCTAGCCAAAGTTACAAGCCACAGCATGACAATATGAAACCAACAAATCTCACTTACTACAATACAGAATAATTACAAATAAATTTCACTTAACCTATGATTAAATACAATAAAATACGTGATACCTAATTATTACAGTCTAAGTGATGCGAAACAGAATATAATATCTAATGAATCGGGTTAATAATAATAATAATAATAATAATAATAATAATAATAATAATAATAATAATAATGATAATAATAATAATGATAAATACTGAATGGAATCTGTAACCTTGTTGTACGGTTACAGAACGCCTCCCTCATGAAATAATCGATGAGATGAATCGATTGATTCATGAAATATATACATAATCACCTGAAATCGAGTACACCATATATACATGTATAAAAATGCCCTTTACAAATTGGGTACATAGTATCATCCATCTGGATGTTCGTTGTTACACATATAAAACATTGATCAATTATCATTTTCACTTTGATTATACAGTATTATTTACATACAGATTACATTTCTTTCTCACTTCTGTCGTTTCAAACGTTCATTGAGTGTTCAAAAGTAATTCTCGAAGACATTTCATTATATACACTGTCTCCAAGCACTGGAGTTTATTGCACTGCCGTGCTTCACTTAATATCGCAGCACACGCTAATTTCACTGAAGTCCTGTTCGCAATGCCGGCTTCATAAAACATGGTGAATTAACATAATAATGAAAATTAATCAACAAACTCACATGATATATTTCTTAAGATTTCTTATATTGTATGTGCCTACGATATTTCCTTCCTTGTCTTCTAATGAATAAGCACATTTCCCAATCCGTTTCACTACGGTGAAGTATCCCTGATATAACAAGAAAAACTTAGATAATTGACCAGCTTCTGCTGATGATGGGAGTGGCACTCTGAGTAAAACCTTGTCACCAAGCTCAAATTCATCCAAAGTAGTCTTTTTCTGCTGGCGAATACGTTTATCTCCTGCTTTCTTTAAATTCTCCCTAGCCAGCTGGATATAAAAATCCTTAGTTTTCTCCTCTCCCAAGTCCAAGCCTAACATACTCGCAATTTCATCAGTAGGCTTCCTGCCGTGATGAATTTCATAGGGCGTAAATCCAGTGGACTCGTGCAACGTGATGTTACACCAACGTTCGACATTACTCAACTGTGAAAACCACGAGTTGTGTTTGTCATGCACATATGCCCTAAATATACGTCCTATTTCACGCATCGTTCTTTCAACCATATTGCTTTGCGGGCAACGTACCGATGAAAATATAGTTTTGATCCCCAGTTCATTTAGTTTGGTATTCCAGATCTTCGAAATAAACTGGCTGCCATGATCAGATAATATTCTGAGGGGACATCCGAACTCAGGAATATATCTGTCCACGACCTATTTGAGACAACCCCTCCCTGTAGCTTTCCTCAATGGGTACATTTTGATATATTTGCTGAAGGCATCAATCAAGACAAAAACAAATTGGTAACCATATCTGGATTTAACCAACGGTCCAAACAGATCAACACTAATAAGCTTCCCGGGTCTGTCAACAATAACAGCCTGCCTGGGCCCCTCTAGAAGTCTAGTCGGGTGCTTAGAGCGTTGGCAGAGATCACACGTAGCGAGGATTTTCCTCACGTGCCTTCCCATATTCCTCCACACAAAGTTACCCTGAATAGCATATAAGACCTTATTTGCTCCAAAATGACCCAGCTCCTTATGATAAAACCAAATCATATCCTCTTGCAGGGCTTTAGGTACACATACATTGAACTTCCCAGAATAACATTTCCGAGTGAGAAAACCATTACATAACTTATACGTAAATTTACCGTTCACTAGAACAGTACCTGGTTCCTTATCTCTAAGCGAGGTCAACAGTCCCGCCAACTCTTCTTCTCTTTCCTGCTCGGACAACAGATAACGAAGTCTATCTCTTTCTGCAGTATTATCAGTCATCGAGCCAACACAAATCAAAATACCTTCTTTCACCTCTAAAGAGACAGTATTTTCCTCCTTAGGGAGATACCTGCTGAGAAAGTCAGCCATAACATTATCTTTCCCTTTAATATGGCGTATCTTAAAATCATATTCACTTATGGCTAAAATCCAACGAGTCATACGATTACTAGTTAGTTTATAAGTATTTAAGAATGCCAAGGCCTGATGGTCAGTCCATATCTCGAATTTATTACCTAAAACATACATTCTAAACTTACTTAATGAATACATGATTGCAAGAAATTCAATCTCAGTGATCGTATATCTCTTTTCTGCCATACTGAGCCCACGACTTGCCAAGGAAACTATGCCTAAATTGCCGTTATCATCTCTCTGACATAAACATCCAGCAACTCCCTTCTCTGAACCATCAGTCATGAGAATAAATTCACGATCTGACATAGGATATCTCAACATAACTGCTTCATTAAATCCATCCTTCAACTTCTGGAAAGCCTCATCATGTTCTTTCCTCCACTTCCACTTCGCACCTCCTTTCAATAGCTCACGAAACGGCTCTAACAGCGCAGAATATTTACCCACAAAACGTCGAAAGTAATTACACATTCCCAGAAAAGATTTCAATTGCTTAACATTACGTGGAGTAGGAGTGTTGTTTATCTTGTCTAATCTCGTCTGTTCCGGTTTTACCCCCTGTTCAGATACAGTGTGTCCCAAAAATGTGATCTGTTGTGAACACAATGTCGATTTACTCAGTTTTAATGTAAATCCCCCTTCCCTGATTTTATGTAGAACAATCTGTAAGTGTTTCATGTGTTCCTCAAACGTGTGGGATGCTATAACAATGTCATCGATGTACATGGTCACAAAACTATCCGTATCTCTCCCTAATACTTTACTCATGGCTCTAATTAATGCTGCAGATGAAGTACGGGTCCCGAAAGGCACCCTGGCGAACTGATACAAGCAATTCTTGTATGCAAACGCCGTAAGTGGACGGTCGCTTTCTCTAAGTGGAATCTGCCAGAAAGATGACGACAAATCAAAAGTAGAAAACCATTTTCTACCTTCAAAACGTTGAATAAGTTCCTCTACCGTCTCCGCCCTTTGCTGATCGGCTTCAATTCTCATATTCATTAATCTGCCATCAATGCACAGTCTTACCGTGTTATCCTTCTTAGGTATAATAACAAGTGGATTTAAATTAGGACTACATGATGGTTCAATTATATTATAATCTAGCATAATGTCAATCTGCTCTTCAACAGCGCTAGCGTATTTTAACGGAATGGGATATTTCGGTCCTACAAAAGTTTAGTTATCAATAACATTAAATTTGTGTTCGTAAAGATGTGTCCTACCAGGCCAATCGCTAAAAACATCACTATGTGATATCAATACTTCACACAAATCGTCCTTCTGACTTTCCGCTAAATTACATTTCTCCACTGTCTCATACAATTCATCTCTAGAATCTCTCTGTATAGACACATGGCAGACATCAATATTCTTCCTAATATTAGGAATTTCACAAGGCCCTTCTATACTAGAACACACTTTATTCGCACTAATTTCTGACAAAACATCATATGGTAAACTGACTTCCCTGCTACTCTTTCCCCAAATAAGATTGACATTACACAGATCAAAATTTAATTTAGCCTTGTGACACGTTAACCAGTCAGTACCTAAAATAACGGCATAAACTAAATTAGGCACAACTAAGCATGGTTGGAAAATACATTCTCCACTTATGTTAATGGGGACAGCTATTTGTTTATTCGCTCTTTGAGACTTGTTTCCAACAGCTGTTACGATGAACGTATTCCTCACTGGAATTTCCGCTACCTCATACTTCTCTCTCAAAACTTCCTCATACAGCTTGGAATTTACACATGACTTCTCACTACCAGAGTCCAACAAAATCTTAACTTTTCTGCCCCATATCAGCAGTTCAATCCTCGGTGTAACAGTAACACTACTTAAATTACCCTCATTACTTAATATAAGATCACTTAACAAATCTTGCCTTATATCTAAATTTAAATTACACTTATAAAATTTATTGTCTACGATTAAGTCGTCACTTAAAACATTTGAATTATTGCTACTTAGGTCACAATCATGTTCACTTACAACTATAGGCTGGTCGACATTAACATACTTATCTACCTTATACGTGAACTCACCATTTACGGACTGTCTCAGTGACCTGTTTATACAGTCCGTTGCGCGTTTAAAGTACTTGGTTCGGTTACGACTTGTTGGTTACACACCTCAGTCGGCCTCCCCTGTTGCCTATTTCCTCTAGCGTCATTATTATTATTATGGCCTGTATTCTCCCGCCTCGCAGCTTCTGGTTGACTACCATAATCACGCCTCCCAGTCCTGAAATTTTCCGAACTATTTTGATAATTTCTCTCCCTGTGGAAATTATTATTAGGTCTCTCCTGATATTCTCTTCTGTAGTTACGATTATTCATAGGCCTGTCCTGATTATTAGATTGGTTACCCCTTCCTTCTACATTCCTATTTAGTGTCCTACTATTATTCAAGCTACTACCTAAAGCATCAAAACTTTCCAACAAAATCTCCATTTCCTTAATAGTCTCCACTCTTTGCATACAAACAGCTTCTCTTATTCTATCGGGATAGTGCTTAGCCATAAGTCTAACTATATCAGCCTCAGGTCCAATACATTCTAAATTTCTCCACACCAAAATATGAGCCAAAAAGTATTCAGTCATTCTAACACCCTCGTTAGAATTATACCTGCCAAACATTACTCTCTCTCTCTACTCTGAACACCTTCACTCCAAAATTTAGCCATGAATTTCTCCTTAAATTCAGTTAGACTAGACATCGAGCTTTTATATACTTGAAACCAAGACTTAGTCTCTCCTACGAAAGCATTAGATAAGATCTCCAATACAGTTTCCCAGCTAATAATATTGTCTCTTAATTGAACAGCAAATTTCTTCTCTACTACTCTCATAAATTCCATCGGGTTGAATTCTTTCCCAGAAAACTTAGGTAAATCATGATCTCTAGTGATTAAACCATTATTTACAATTATCTCACGTACATTCTTACTATCACGCACTTCTTGCTGGAGTACTCTCTGGCAACTCAGAAATTTTTCTTCCACTGTTTCCTCAGCCTTTTCTTGAATTTTTCTTAATTCCTCCTGTAATTTTTCTTCCGATTCTCTCACCTTCTGTGATAATGATTTTTGTTCACTCTCTAGATCACCTACTTCTCCAAGTTTTCTTTCCACATGTTCTACCCTACTAATACATTTCCTAGTTTCTTGCCCCACTGTATTGGTTATCTTTCCAAACCTTTCTTCTACTAACTCATGGATTTCTCCTTTATTAGACTCGATCTTGGCGCCTAATTCATCAATCTGTTTGATGCATGTCTCACAAATTTGCTCGATTTCAGTATGGAGATTGCTCCGGCCCAATTCCATCTCAGCTCTGATGTCACTACACTCCCTATTTACCTTACTTTCTAAATTATTAATTTGCTTACTTATTTCTAACACCTTATGATCTATCTTATTACTAACATCATCAATCTTATTATTAATACTAATTATGACATTACTCTGAGCTTCAATTTTCCCACTCATAATATTATTCTGAGATTCAATTTTCTCACTAATAATATTATTCTGAGATTCAATTTTCTCACTAATGACCGCTTCAATTTTCTCACTCATAATATTATTCTGAGATTCAATTTTTTCACTAATAACCGTTTCAATTTTCTCACTCATAATAATATTCTGAGATTCAATTTTCTCACTAATGATATTATTCTGCTCAGTCATTTTGGACATCAGCAAATTAAATAAACCCAGGTCAATCACCCCTTTACTTTGATCTTGCGTGACAGCGTTTTCCTCAGTTTCTACTATTTTCTGACTTTCAGCAGGTCCCACCTTAGTCACCAACTTCCTATTTATGTTACCACCTTGGATTTCCTTGGACACAATAACCTCAGCCTCATCACCTGACTGCATATTGCTATCCTTGTCCATCTTCGGTTTCCTACTAATTTTTCGCGATCTCAAAGCTATTTCCCCTTGCACTTCCTCTGACATTACCCCTTAAATACAAACTTCAACAAAATGACCTTCCTAACATTACTCGGTGAATTTAACATGTGCGTACTCATTAAAATAACTGATCCATGTATATTGCCATTCAGAAACACTTTTTCTGAACCTTTCGAGTCCCACGTTGCTGGCGACACGTTGTGGTTACTCCAACCACTACTCGTATACCTTCATATCTTCCACACAATATAAATAACATTTGTTTGAGCGCCAGTTGCTTTTTTAAGAAAAACAACAAAATTTGGTAGAGCATACCTCTTATATCAATTATCTCAAGGCGTGAGGTGATAAACTCACATATCTGGCATTATACAGGGATATGGATCAGGAAAATATTAAATTACTGTTGCATTTCTACAATTGAGGATTGTACATGGAACTGGAATCACTTATTATAATCAAAATAAAACTGAGTTTATGACTATAATTTACGTCACAATGAACAATAATTGACGTCTTTTAATTTAACAAAAGAATATATCGTGAGATTTGCGGTACTAAGAAAAGGAAAATTTAATCTAAACAAAAAAAGCTATTGGCATGAACTTGAAGTGCGATGTGATATCGCCGCTGATTACACTCTTCTTCATGTTATGAATGCATAACATGTCTGATGCTTTAATTACCTGTTGTCTGCATACACCGCTGTTGAACTTGAAATTCTTGGGAAAACCTCTGAGCAGAAGTCGGGAGCCGTCTGCTGTTATCTTCTTATATAACAAGGAGTTGGCCTACATACCATGTACGCGTGTAGGGAGTTCCAATGTAATTACGTCCACTCAATATATTATAAATAATTGGAAAATATTATTGAAACATCTTGTGAAGTCCATCCTCACAAGAAGATGATGTTTCTTTTTCAGCATAGTACCCGTCTCTGCTCGGATACAACCACCACTTGTAGACCTCCTCGATTATTACAAGACCTCTTGAAAACACAACTCTTAGCTCTGACCATCACACTAAGACCACTTCTTCCATTTGATACATCAGACTGTTACATATGATCTCCACAATATGAACTGAATACTATGAACTGAGTCGATATGAACTGTGTAAGAACAGAATACCTCTCCCCACCGTCGCCTTGACTTAAATAACCTCGCGATGACGACTCCTCTCCCTACTCACTGTCCATCCCTTCCACTTCAACATACAGTAGCTGGCGAATACTGACACTTGGTCGCAATCACGTGCCCACGCACTGTTATCATCAGTCAAGTGTTGTCTAAGCGTACCCAAGCGGCTTGAGAATGACTAAGCTGAATGCGTCACCGGAAAATCTACTTGCACAGTTAAACATAGCCTCGATTGCAAAATACAATGCCAGCTCATCTAGCCAAAGTTACAAGCCACAGCATGACAATATGAAACCAACAAATCTCACTTACTACAATACAGAATAATTACAAATAAATTTCACTTAACCTATGATTAAATACAATAATATACGTGATACCTAATTATTACAGTCTAAGTGATGCGAAACAGAATATAAAATCTAATGAATCGGGTTAATAATAATAATAATAATAATAATAATAATAATAATAATAATGATGATGATGATGATGATGATGATGATGATGATGATGATAATAATAATAATAATAATAATAATAATAATAAATACTGAATGGAATCTGTAACCTTGTTGTACGGTTACAACGAACGTACGCCAAAGTGCCTAAATGCTCTAGTTGCGGCGCCAAAAAACTGTACCGTACCCAAGTTTACCCAAGGGTAAATACCCTCTAGGACGATGCCTCCATTCCTGTATGAACATCCGACTAACTCAGGGTTGGGCAGAGAGTGGGTTGGTTGTCGGTTGGGTCAGGAAAAAAGTCGACGTTCTGCACTTAAATATCAGCCAATGAGAGGAAATGGAGGTATAACACGAATGAGAAACAATCATAGGGGGTAAGATGGATTTATTGATAAATATCCCCGATCATATTACGAGAAAACAATTAAAATCAAGGAACAGTATGTCAAAATGAACTCAAAAATATAGAAAATAAATGGAAGTTAAAACGTTACTTCAATGATAAGGCAAATTTTGAAATCAAAAATCAAGTTCAACAAAGAACACTTGTATACATCAAAACTGAGCTGCTTCTTGTTTATATTGTATGGCAACAAGTGTAGGCAAACACTGACATGTGGTATTTCCGTATGGAATTACACACTATCGCATCACAACGATACGGTTTCCAAAGTTAAGTTAAAACGAGAGTCGCCGAAATGCTACCGTTAAATAAAAGTTACATTATAAAGAAAAGTTACGACGAAAAAGAAAATAATTAAGACGCAATGGGACGCTATGTAAGTTATGCAAAATACTAGGGGCATATCCTATACTATAT
The DNA here is from genome assembly GCF_040414725.1 of Anabrus simplex. Taxonomy (NCBI): domain Eukaryota; kingdom Metazoa; phylum Arthropoda; class Insecta; order Orthoptera; family Tettigoniidae; genus Anabrus; species Anabrus simplex. The sequence goes on from NC_090265.1 coordinate 1,408,454,702, forward strand.
TTACAACAATTCAAATAATCAAACTAAACACCTCTATATACATCGGATATCGAGTAGAGTCTTAAATGCTACACAGATTCTAATGTGAATCCCGGTTCACTGCAAAATATCTAGACAGAACTAGATAAACCACCAATACTTCAGCACTCGGGCTGTTCCCTTTAAAAACAACGAGACAAGGTATACAACCACAAATAATAATGTAAAACAACATCCTGTAAGGGAAAAAAATATAAATAACACTTGATATCATGAAGAAAGCAATGGGCAACATTGCCTCCTTCTGCTGCATTTGAGCGCTCAACAGCGCGGTCATCCGTCATGTACTTCCGGGTAGATTACGAGCTGAAAAGAAATGTTGAACTCAACACTATGCTAAAGTTTGGATTCTGTCCCCCGAGGCTGTCACAAGGAAATATCGTCTCATTCGCGCCTACTAATAAACACAAGGCCAGTAATCAGCTTGCCATGAGATAACGTCTTTCGCCGGCTACACGGAAACTCACGTATATTCATTCCTTCTTAGCATGCTTTTACCATTGAATAACATCAGACTCAATAGTCGGGAATTAATACTGTCCATTCTGATCACAAAATACACTCAGAAGACACTTGGCAGGCACACACATCTGCACAATATTCTTTCTCTTGTCAGGCATACCATCAGCCTGCACCAATACATTATAATTCAGCATGCAATCTTTATCTCATATTTCTCATAAATCCCATTGGCCTTCCACATTATGAGACTCAGTTCGTGTCCTTTGCAGACCATCAGACAAAACAGAGTCCAACTTAACTTCAAAGATCTTATTCTAACAACGACGTTCTGCAGCTCCTTCAGTCAGCTTCCGTAAAATCATGCATCATTCAGAATAGCTATACCTGTCTCTCTGAATAACCGAAATAAAATGAAATAATACGTATTTAACGTTGTATTAAGATGAACCTGTCAATCTAGCCCTTCTAGAATATATATATGGAAAACTCGGAATATCCTACACTAGGTAACATGCATAAATGAACAACAACTAATCCTATCAATCCCTCATTTTCCCAATCATCTAATCATAAAGCGAAATGAAAATAAAATAAACATGCATTATTATCGTATCCGAATCTATCATAGTAACAAAATTAAACAAACACATGCCGTCAGGCTTACTTTACATGAAATTAAAAATCCTATCTACACTGCCCTAGTACCTTAACATAATTTGCATATCATGCCATAAATAACACATGCGTCTTAACTGAATTTCACATGACGACTCTCGGGATACCAGGATAGCAGCTTACATCCCCGCTGATTGAGGGATTTACACCATGTTAATCACAGCATTAATATGTGGGAATGCACTTCCTTCTTCTGCATGCATAGCCATCATCTTGCTGGAAAATGATTCACTGGAACACAGAAGACTTTGGTTGACAATATCTTCGCTGCTCAATGCTACGAGCCGAAATACCCTTTCTCTTTACAAAATCAGCTAAACACACTGATACATTTATAATAAACACTTCACTTAAAGGGTGAGAATAAGTTTGAAGAGCAGCACACGGTTCGCTACGAAAGTTCCTCGCGAAACGCGCCCGTCGCGGAGTAGTGAAACAATAGCACGTCTCCTCTACACTTGCTACACAGCGGTCACTAAACACCGTTTTTATATATTGAAAGTAAACTCTGCCAAAATATACTCTTCCATTTACTCAGGAACAGTAAAATCTTCCAACTGCACAATTTAAAATATTATTTAGAACCAGTTACTGTTACAGGAATAACACTACGTTAATCACGATCAGCAATCAGAGTTTGTGCTTCCGCACTATCCAAGCATTTAACACAGAGTGACGCTCTCCAGAGCTTGGGTTACTGAGGAGGCTTCGGTGACGCCATTTCAATACTGGGGTTCCCGTGTGTCTGAACCAACCACCAATCAGAAAATTCGTCGTATATGATGACATAATATTAATTGTGATATATTTACAAAACACAGCTCAAACACTAGCAAATCTCTTCCACCAATGTTTATATTACATTACCAAATATATCTGACTTCTGAAACTGTGGAAAACCGATGAACGACAGAAACTGACTTTAGCAACTGAGCACGTTGGTCATTCTGGAATTAAGATTTGGCGCGGTGTAGCCTCTATGTTTGCCAAATCCTGAATTTCCCATTGGCTGAAATATCTTGCTTGGTCAGCATCTAATACACGTGTCGATCCTTGCGAACGCTTGGTTACGCCACCCTTTCTCACGGTCACACGGAAATATGAAGCAATGTCCAGCGACTTACTGTCTTGCTCAACATCCGGTATCAACTATCTTAGGATACGATACTTTAACATATTAGACTGTAACTTGTATGAATAAAATTTACATATTGGGACAAATAATATTCTAATCATTATTATGGGCCGGCAGGATACAGCTCACTACCTCACTCCTCATCTCGCCTAGTACGCCTCATTTTAGTGCCGCCATCGTTGTTTGAGGTCTCCCATAATCACCTGGTAGTGATATTTAAGGATCTAACCAACATCTGGGTTGATAACCTGACAGGCAGAGCTGTCATCTCCTTTCTTTGGCTTCCGGCACGGTAAAGAAATCCTGCAGGACTTATTTTCGACACACTGACGCTTCTCGACCTTCTCGACATCTGTAATAACGGGAAGAACGTTAAATACGTTAATAATAATAATAATAATAATAATAATAATAATAATAATAATAATAATAATAATGATGATGGTTTTTGGCACAAGGTGTATTTGACCACGTTCAAATACCATCGGACCGAGCCGGGATCGAACCCGCCAACTTGCGCTGAGAAGGCAGTCTACCTCTGAGCAACTTAATCTGACTTACAATAATTTAAAGAACCATCATGTGAAGAACTGGTAGAAAATGCGTTATTTGGGCAGCTTTTGCGCTGAGAAGTGAATTTCCTTGCTGAAGATATCCGTAAAGCACTCAGCGTAGGAATATTATGCAAATGAATGCTATAAGAGGAAAGTTGAATCTGAGAGTGGAAAGCGGGCTCGTGGACGTCTTCTGAATTTGAACTGAAAGAGATGCCTCACATTTAATCCGATTAGGAGGACAGGACAGTATTAGCATATAAAGTAAAGGATGAGTCAAACTAGTACGTAGGCTTCTTTTTAGTATCTTACACACGCTACATGTTAGCCCTATGATGTGACTCTCAGTGACTGATTAAAATATCGTCTCAACTTACATTTTCCCATACTTACTCTACATAACCGAATCTTTGGCCAAATGAATACAACTGCGCAGAAATATTACGTCGGAATGTTGACCACGGTATCTCTGAGACGGTGACGCGATTCCTCAGAAGAAAATATTCAAGACTGATGGTCAAAAATGGTCCTAATATTAGAAATGATGTGACAAAAGCGTATAAATATTTTCTTCTTCTTATTATTATTATTAACTATATATTAAAAAAAGTTTACTAAAAAGCTGTGGCAAATCCGTCCGTCCATCCTACTGGACCGATTTACTTCATTTTGTTTTAATCTCTCCGGAATTACCTGCCGGTGAATCATGAGGCATTGATAGGTCTGCAAGTTCAGCCAACTTTGAGTAATCATAACATCAAATAATTAAATGATCACTCCAATCATTGCAGCTGAAGGCTTGCCCTAACCCGCAATACATTCTGTACTTAGCAGGTTGCTAACCTACTAACACATTCATTCATATTATGATATACAGTACTAGCAATTAACCGCGGCTTTGCTCGCGTGGATTTCGTAATTTGATCAAAGTAATCGTTCCTCGGGATTGTACTAAGACATTATCTGAAAATTCCTTAAGTAGAAGAACTTACCCCAAAATCGAGTTTCATTTACCCCAGGAATTATTTGTAAACCATGATTGTGGTATTACCTTTTGGGGTTAAGACGACCATGTGACACAGAACTGTTCATGTGAGAAACAGTCTTCTCTCAAGTCGAAAAAATAAATACATGTTTCTTTTTTAAAGGAGATTCCAAATAGCTATTCCCAAATCTGTAATATCTTCAGTTTTTGAGATATACATAAGTAACCCCATAAAAAAATTCACCCCCTTGATCAGTCCTTCCCCCACCCACACCCCCATTACGTGTATTTTCCGAAAACATAATTACATGTTTCTTTATTTTTAAAGGAGATTCCAAATACCAATTTTCACGTCTACAATATCTTCAGTTTTTAAGATATAAGCATCCTCATAAAAAACAATTCAACTATGTTTCACTTATTTTCACCCGCCGTTAAGTGCATTCTCCGAAACCAAAAAGGTACATACATGTTCCTGTATTTTTAAAGGACTTTCCAAATACCACATTTCTTGTCTCTAACATGTTAAGTTTTCGACATATAATGTAGATATACCGATACTCATTTTTAAATCACGTGAACATTTGTATTTGGAATCTTCTTAAAAAATAAAGAAACACTCATTTTTTTTCGGAAAATCGACGTAAAGGTTGTGGGGTTCAAAATAAGTAAATAAGGAGTTGAAATATGTTTGAGGATACTTTATCTTAAAAAACTGAAGCTGTTACAGACGTGAAAGTTGGTACTTTGAATTTCCTTTCAAAATAAAGAAACACGTTTTTTTTGTTTTCGGAAAGTCCACTTAAGGCGGGAGAGGGGTGGAAAGAAGAAGAAGAAGAAGAAGAAGAAGAAGAGTTGAATTATTTTCATGAGTATGCATTTATCTCAAAAATGAAGGTGTTACAGATATACACACATGAAAACTGGTATTTGGAATCTCCTTCAAAAATAATGAAACACGTACTTTTTTGTTTTCGGAAAATCCAGTTAAGGGGCTGAAAAAGAATTGGAATAGCGAACGTCTTTATTTTGACAGTAGATTAGAACTGAAAAGGCTAGGACCTCCGAAACTTGATTTAAATAATACACAGGTTCAAAATCCTTGCAAAAGCAAAGCTGGCTATACCAGAAAATTCAGTCGCACATTATATAAGCCTGGTTATGTTGATGTGAGATAAGAAATGCATTCTTTTGTTACATGGGTTTGGCTATGGATTCTCGTGATCTCGCGTGGACATTAAATGGTGTTACGGGTCTAAAACACTTGAATGAGTAAAACAAGAAAACAACATAAATCTAGTGAAAAGCATATTAAAAATAGTATTCAGTTCGGGATGCTTGGTAAGGTGGACATCAGGTGCCAGTTAGGTAGTGCGTATAGGTTGAAAATGAAACAGTTCAAGGAGAACGTATTGAAAAACCGTTACACACTCAGTGAAATAATTCATTGCATTAAGTTTTGTGGAAAATCTGAGTTCGCACTGCGAAAACACAATGAAACCGGTTCATCCGATAATCCGGGAATTTTTCGTGGGTTGGGCAATTTAATATTCGAACTAGACTCTACTTTAAAGGGGCACATTGAAAAAGAACTAACAGTCGTGTTTTACTGGGACTATCTAAAACTATACAGATCGAGCTTTTAGATTCACTTCTTCAGTTGATAGGTGACGAGATTTCTCTGGGACAACCAGAACAACCATTACAGTTATCCAAAATCCTTACTCAGTTCATTTTTGGAGACGAAATTCCATCTAGTTGTGGAATTTTTTGGGACACGTTTCTAGACGATCTCATCTAGTACGGCTGTCCGTTTGGAAGAGTTTTAGAAAAACGTGCAAAAAATCCTTCCAAAATTGCTATTTTAAAAACCTTTCACTTGCATATTTTGGGTTACGCAGCGCTCTATAATCAAGTTCAATTGGTGGGCGTAACAATAAAACAAGTGCTCATTTTTGTACACGGCCTTCATTCTTGCCTGTACACCTGTGCGTTGCCCGCTTATCACATTCGAACCATCATAGCTCTGAGATATTACTTTTCCTATGGACTTATTTACCTCCAGTTTGTCTAGTTCGGCAAATGACTAATTCCGTAAATACGTAGTTTTTACATCAGATCCTCAGTGATGGTATCCTTAAAATGTAATTATCATTGTATATCCAAATGGCAAAAACAACTGATAAGGACAGCCTTAAGATCTCAATTTTCTCTTCTCTTTTCTGTCAAAGTTGTCAACAAAGAGGTGTGGGGAAAAGTAGTGTAGACACTACCCCCCCCCCCCAACCTAACAGTCCACCGGCCGCCACTGCTGCAAAGGGCATGTATGCGAATCAATAATTTTTATTCTTTGTATTTAGAGATTTATTTCAAAATGCGGCTTCTAATTTGAAGGTTGATTTCTTACTGTAAACTGTAGCGTAAAACGCGTATTGAAGGCTACCTATTACGGTTAGGTATATACCGTCGCGTCTTTGTAGAGTTTTTTATGCTCACAAATATTCTTCTACACATGCTTGGGGTCCATCGTTGACGGTTTAGGCATTCTGATGGCCGTTTCTTCTTCAACTTCTTTCTCTAAAATCGGTCCCTTCTTGTTGTACGTAGGTTAATTCTTCATAGTCCGGCTCCATGGCTAAATGGTTAGCGTGCTGGCCTTTGGTTACAGGGGTCCCGGCAGGGTCGGGGATTTTAACCATCATTGGTTAATTTCTCTGGCGCGGGGCTGGGTGTATGTGTTGTCTTCATCATCATTTCGTCCTCATCATGACGCGCAGGTCGCCTACGGGAGTCAAATTGAAAGACCTGCACCTGGCGAGCCGAACATGTCCTCGGACACTCCCGGCCCTAAAAGCCATACGCCATTTCATTTCAATTCTTCATAGACCTAAACCTTCCTCGCAACATTTTCTGTACAACGGTGAAAACCATATCAAAACCCTTTCGACGGTTCTGAGACTAGCCTGCTCAGGCGCAGACAGGCATCCTTTGGGGACTTATAAAATGTATTTATATATTATTTGTTTATTTATTAATTTGTTTAACGTCACTTCACTTGCTAAAGATTTTAAGAGATACCAGGGTCCCTGAAATTTTCCCTTGCAGTGTTTCTTTAACGTTCCGGAAGCCTGTGACATGGAATTGTTAGGCTACATTTACAGACAAATGTCACCGACCTCACCAAAGGTTGAATCCGCTGTCGTAAGAATAGAAGGGCAACGATTAACTCGAGTGTGCTACTGAGGTACGATAATTGACAATAAGAATGGGATTCCCCTTAGTTACAGCATCATATCGCACTGTGAATTGAAGGTCTTCCGCTTAGTATCTAGGTAAAGGTCAGTGAGATAACCTGTTATTAATGTACAGCTGCTTTGCAAGGCGATTGATTTCTGAAATACCATCGAAGAATAAGGAGCGAGTGATTACTCACTACTACTACCGGTAAGTTGTTATAATTTAACAAAAAACATGCCGCACTCTTGGGCGTTAGTTGTAACTTCACACTCATAGCCTACTATGAAATTGATTAGCCCCACCCTTGGAGACGATTAGTAACATTACGAAAATTGATAATAATTACTCTATTAATACCCGTACCACAACTGAATGTAATTATAACTTGGCGACTTCCAATGAAGTAAAGTTTAAGAACACATCAGAAAAAAAATAAAATAAAAAATAATGTTAATAATTCATAATTTGCTGAAAGTTCAGGTAAATGGGTGCCAGAGGTCACCATAAGATAATCCCTCGATTTGGACTACTATTACCATGACGAATATATATTCGTCGTGCTATTACTACAACTACTAGGAATTCATGATATATGGTAGGACATAACCGATTATAATTCGGGTAGTTTACATAACGACTGGAAAACTGGTATCCTGTTGACTGGGCCTTATCCACTACCTCCTGCAAACGATAGAAAATGGTAGCAGCATGCAAACAAGGCTGACATAAGTAATTTGAACTGTCTGTATGATCAGATTTTCAGTTTGCGCATGGTTATTGAAAAATGCTACGAGAGGAATAGAGAGTTATGTTTGTTTCATAGATATAGAGGAGGCATATGATATCGCACAGAGGGAGAAAGAAAGTGTTAGCAATATTGGGGAACTGTGGGGTTAAGGGAAGATTATTGAAAGCAATCAAAGGTATGTTTATGTTGACAATCGAGCTGCAGCAAGAATTTAAGGTAGAATGAGTTCTTGGTTCAAGCTACTTACAGGGGTTAGACAAGACTGTAATCTTTCACCTGTGTTGTTCATAGTTCACATGGATCATCTACTGAGAAGTATAAAGTGGTAGGGAATGATTCAGTTAGGTGGAAATGTACTAAGAAGTTTGGCTTATGCGGACGACTTGGTCTTAATGGCAGATTGTGCTGAAAGCCTGCAGTGTAATATCTTGGAACTTGAAAATAGGTGCAATGAGTATGATACGAAAATTAGCATTTCCAAGACTGAAGTGATGTCAGTAGGTAAGAAACATAAGAGAATTTAATGTCAGGTTGGGAATACAAAGCTGAAACCGGTAGATAATTTCAAGTATTTAGGATGTGTATCCTCCCAGAATGGTAGTATAGTAAGTAATCAGGTGGAGAGAAGCTAATGCAGTGAGCTCGCAGTTGAGATCAACGGTATTCTATAAGAAGGAAATCACCGGTCTGTTTTCAGACCTAATTTGCTTTACGGGAGTGAAAGCTGGGTTGGCTCACAATATCTTATTCATAAGTTAGAAGTAACAGACATGAAAGTAGCGGGAATGATCGCTGGTTAAAATAGATGGGAAGAATGAGGAGAGTTGGGAATGAACTCGATTGATCAAGCTGTACGCATAACCTGACTTCGGTGGTGGGTCATGTGAGGCAAATGGAGGAAGATATGTTACCTGGGGGAATAATGGACTCAATCATAGAGAGTAAGAGAATTAGAGGGAGACCAAGACAATGATGGTTAGATTCAGTCTCTTATTATTTTAAAGATAAAAACTATAGAACTGAATGAGGTCACAGAACTAGTTACAAAGAGAGGATTTTGGCGGAGTTTATTAAAATCTCAAAGGTTTGCTGAATGAACGCTGAAAGGTATAATAGTCTATAATGAAGATGTATATGCGTATTTATTTATTTATTTATTTATTTATTTGATTATTTATTTATTTATTTATTTATTTATTTATTTATTTATTTATTTATTTATTTATTTATTTATTTATTTATTTATTTATTTATTTATTTATTTATTTATTTATTTATTTATTTATTTATTTATTTATTTATTTATTTATTTATTTATTTATTTATTTATTTATTTATTTATTTATTTATTTATTTATTTATTTATTTTGCTTCAGACAGGATGGTACAACAAAATGTTGTTAAATATTATGGACATACTATTACATTAAACGAATGAAAGAGCAACTTCAGATTATATTAACTCGAACGGAAGTCCTTGTAAAGATAAAGTACTAAAATATAGTAATATAAAAACCAATAATACCGTAGCATAATATCGACAGTTGAAAACAATATTACAAATATTCAGTTATATATGCTCATAAGATACACAATTTTTTCTTGCTATTTGCTTTACGTCGCGCCGACACAGATACGTCGTATGGCGACGATGGGACGGGAAAGGCATAGGAATTCGAAGGAAGCGGCCGTGGCCTTAATTAAGATACAACCCCAGCATTTTCCTGGTGTGGAAATGGGAAAGCACGCAAAACCATCTTCAGGACTGCCGACAGTGGAATTCGAACCCACTATCTCCCGGATGCGAGCTCACAGCTGCGCGCCCTTAACCGCCCTGTACACAATTTTTACACCGCCTGCGAATAACAATATGTTTGAATACTCTGTGCATTTAGGAAGATCACTTGTAAGTAATAAGAACAACAGTGATCCAATATTTGAACCCTGTGGGCACCAGTGGCGTATGTTGGTATCAAGGCGTGGGTTACCACTAGACTTAGGTTACCCCTTTTCGATGGTTAATTTAGCGAACGTCAAGCCTTCAGCGTTTTGAGCTGAGCTAACAGCCAACGGAGAAGCCTGCTGTGTTGTCAAAGTTTGTCAAAGTTGCTTCACAAGCTACTGCCCTGGGCTCTGCTAGTGCCAATGTTCAACCCCTGATCAGTGGAGATAGTAGCCTAAGTTTTAGCAAATTAAAGTCCGTCTTTGTGTTTAAATGGATAGAATTCTTGCCGTTGGTCCGATGGCCCCGGTTCAATTTTCAGAATCAAACCCCCTGTACCCACTGTAATTCCCTTGGCTTGGGGACTGGGGTTTATGACGGCTCATTAGGTCACCACCAAACCTATACAGATGCCATGCACCATTATTATTATTATTATTATTATTATTATTATTATTATTATTATTAAATAAGAATGTTGAATTTTACAGCGGTCGTACCCATCGTACGCTGGTTAATTAGCTTCTTGGGGAGATCAGTGGTGGTGTCCGACCCATGATCACGGGTTCGATTCATCCAACAAAAAGAACACTAAACCTGAAAGATTGCATTTCCTTTTAACTGATCTACCAATAAAAAGAAAGCTATATTGCTCCTATAACAGCAGCTTTGCAGTGTCTTTCTACAATGATGTAGAAGTAAACGGGAGTGAATTACCAACATTCTGTTATCTATCGAAGCGTGTTTTTTAAGTAAGGTCCATTTTGTTGTAGACACTAGTAGTTCGCGCGCATATCGCAACGAGCGCGTGCGTCGTGTACCGGCATGCCTCGGGAACAATTGCGCTCAGTTTCAGCTCTGTAGCTAACCTGTACGGTTCCGTTCTTTGCTTTCAAAATGTTTAAGACTATCAACTCGCCCGCCGCGTGTGAGGTTCGGTCAGTGATACGGTTTTTGTCAGCAAGGAACCTGTCTGCTGCAGAAATTCATCGACAGATTTGCGAAGTGTACGGTGATACTGTTATGAGTGGAAGCAAAGTGCGTAAGTGGGTACGCAATTCAAAGATGGCCGAGACAACGTCCATGATGAGGACCGCTCCGGTCGCCCTTCTTTGATTACAGACGATTTGGTGGCTTCAGTTGACGCGAAGATTTGTGAGAACAGGTGCTTCACAATAACAGGTCTCTCAAACGAATTTCCCGACCTGTCGAGATCAGTGCTTTAAAACATTGTTTCTGAACACCTAAAGTTTAGGAAACTGTGCTCCCGTTGGGTTCCGAAACTCCTAACAGAGGACCACAAAAACCAAAGATATAAGTGTGCGATGAAGTTCTTGACTCGTTATTACGAAGGAGGTGACGGCTTCTTGAGTCAGATCGTAACTGGAGACGAAATATGGGTTTCGCATATCACGCCCGAATCGAAGCAACAGAGCATGGAATGGAGACACACACACTCGCCTGTAAAGGTGAAGGCCAAACAGACTCTGTCCCAGCGCAAAATCATCGCGTCGGTGTTTTGGGATAGGCATGGTGTTTTGTTGGTCGACTTCATGCAACGAGGAACCACTATCATTGCAGAAGCATACTGCCAAACTCTGAGAAAGCGACGCAGAGCGATTCAAAACAAAAAACGCGGCATGCTGACAAAGGGAATTGTCCTCCATGACAATGTAAGACCTCACACTGCAGATCAGACCCGCGATTTATTGGACAGTTTTGGCTGGGAAGTTTTAGACCACCCACCCTACAGTCCTGATCTTGCGCCGAGCGATTACCATCTGTTCCTCCACCTCAAACATCATCTCAGTGGCAACCATTACGATGATGACGACGATGTGAAAACAGCAGTGAACTCTTGGATATAGGAGCAGGCGGCAAGTTTCTATGAAGAGGGTATTTTAAAATTGGTTACGGGGCATGATAAGTGCTTGAACAAACTTGGCAACTATGTCGAAAAATAGAGTGAAGTATGTACTTTCTGAAAATAAATTTACTTTTTTGAAATAACCTTTCGTTGTGTACTTATTTTCAAACGGACCTTACTTAAAAACACGCCGTATAATTAATTTAGAAGTATGAGGTGAGGAAGTAGGCCTATATTATAGGCTACGGTGAGTAACGCATGGTTAATAGCAGTGGCGATCTGACTTACCAAAGCTTAGCACACCTATCCCCCGGTCCCCGCTCCTATCCGATATACAGCAGCAAGCCGCTTGGGGCGAGTTGAGGGGAGAGGGACGAGAGTCTGGGCTGCAATATCAGTCTCCGATGCCTTGCTCTCAGAAATACGTGCGACGTTTTTTCTCACGGCTTTCAAGTTTTGTAAATGGAACAATGTGTCAGATGTTTACATTATAATGCTTTTTAGACTTCCATCATTCTCAAGTGAGGTTTGGGCTTCACTGATAGCCTTGGTAGCGCTCAGCATTACGCCACTGGTGGGCACCAAGGTATTTACTAACGACTGTAAACCTATATTATTGCTATAATTATAGATGATGGTAGCGATATTATGAAAGATGCTGCAGCTGCTCTTGCTCCTGTTGTTGTTGTTGTTGATGATGATGATGATGTCGACAAAAGAGATAGCTTAACAATATGAGACAACAGAGTATGATTTTAATTTAGAATAGAAAACAATTTTTTTAACATTGTTTTACTATGGACGAGTGTGTAGCTACAAACATATCTAGACTGTACTCATTACTATATTTATTAAATATTTTCTCTGACTTTAACACTGGTGAATGATTATGTTGCTGGGTTCTTGATGTTGAGCAGTAGAAATGTTTTGGACGTGTAGATTGATTTGCGACAAACAAGCTTAACAGAGAGAGCAAGCTAGGGTTATCGATAAGGTTATTTGATCATTTTTAGAAAAATAGAAGAACTGCGATTACTCGTCTTTCTGCCAAGGTCTTACAGCCAAGCTATTTCATTAAATCATTCTAAGAAATAAATTTAGGGTAATTATAAGTTATTTTGTACGGAAGATATCTAAGAAGTTTGTTTTGCACCATTTCAAGTTTGTTTTCATACACTTGATAGCTGGAATTCCAAATAAGCTATGCTTATTTTAGCCGACTTCTTACTTAGGAGTTCTGTAATAACTTAATTGCCTCGGGATTAGTGAATTCATGTTTGCATCTCTAAATAAATCCTAACACTTTGTAAGATGTGCAACTACTTGGTATATGTGTACAAGGAACGTCATTTTAGCGTCAAAATACACATCAAGTTCCCTGGCAGAATTCACTAATGTCGTGTTAGTATTCAAAACATTATAGGCCTACGAGTGATAATGTTATTTTTATTCCTGGGAAATATCATGACATGGCACGATACTTATTTATGTTAAAATCTAACTTGTTAAAAGCACTCTAGTGTGATATGCTAATGAGGTCTTTCTGAAGAAATCTACAGTTCTCCTGTGACCGAATGGTTTTGAAAATGTTTATATTGTCTGCGAATAATATGTTTAAATTCTCTATCCATTTAGGAAGGTCATTCATAAGCAATAAGAAGAATGTTGGTCCAAGATTTGAACTGTATGGGACACCAGATTGAGTATTATAAGACGCAGATTAATATCCTTTATAAGACACATACTGTTTCCCATCAGATGATATGAATCAAATGATTTGATTAGGCTGTGAGGGAGGGCATAATAAGCTCATTTATGTAGAAGTACATGCATGCATTTATGCCCTAAAATTACGGAAATATGACATACAAACTTGGAAATATGAAGCAAAAGCAATTTAATTTTGTCCAATCATTGCCCAGAACACTGTTTTATTCAGGCAGAAGACCAGCAGCAAACTGTCCACATTCCTAACATTCTGTTTTTCCTTCCTGTTTTGGCAAGTTACTGCTCGTGAAAACTTCATTCTACAAAATATTTCTAAATAGTCCGGCTCCATGACTAAATGGTTAGCTTGCTGACCTTTGGTCACAGGGGTCCCGGGTTCGATTCCACCATCATTGGTTAATTTCGCTGGCACGGGGGCTGGGTGTATGTGTCGTCTTCATCATCATGTCATCCTCATCACGACGCGCAGGTCACCTACGGTTGTCAAATCAAAAGACCTGCACTTGGCGAGGCGAACATGTCCTTGGAAACTCCCGGCACTAAAAGCCATACGCCATTTCATTTTTTAATTTAATTTCATTTCATTTCATTTCTAAAGAAAAGAAATCCAGACTAACCAACCACAGATAAAATCGCCTGGCATTATCTGCACAAAATATATAAGTAATATTTAATGGTTACAGCAGAGACGTAATAGTATTTGCGCATGGTGATGGGTTCTAGATGTAGTTTTTACAACGAATATTCCATTTTAAGCACTATGACTTACATATTACCATGTTGTTTCTGTTCATTTATAGGCTGAAGATGACTTTGAATGATGTTGAAACTCTAGTACCTAAAATGGAGCAATTCGTGGTAAAAATTCATCATTATGTGAATAATACTTGCAAAACGCTGAAAACAAGTATAACATGATCAAAATCATATTCTTTATACTACTTTCTAATCAAATATGACTAAGTAAGAATATAAAATATGCATTTATATGACCAATAAAACCTACGTCATCATGATTCAACCATCATGCATAGTTTATAACTTTTTAGATGCAGTGACTTCGATAGACAAAGTCTCCACTACCGGCCTTGTCTCCAACACTTAATTTTTCTCGAAGATATCTCATCGTAAATCACGAATGACGGAATAGTTTATTACGGCACAAGGGAGGGATTTCCCCCACCGACGATTTTATCTCAAAGGTTCACCGCCACTAAAATTGCCCGGGAGGGATTATTTCATTATAAAATAATGAGGAAAATGTAGAACACATAATTTGTTACTGAAATTAATAATTTTGCTGTGCATATTTTCGTAAAAACATCAGCAATAATTCAAAAATGACTGCCACACCTTGAGCAATAAAACAACGCAGTAGTGCCAATCCGGACCTGCAGTTTAATAATAATAATAATAATAATAATAATAATAATAATAATAATAATAATAATAATTCACTCTGACAAGTCCATTTGAAACCTGGGCAAAAATGTAAATTACTTGAAGCTCTCCTCCCTTATCATTGCTCTAAGTAGCTCCAGCTTACACCACTTCTGTGCTTCTCGGAGATGATGCGTTTCCGATAGTTATCAATAGGACAACGTTCACTTAAGGTGTGTACAATCCGACAAATTTGTTCAGTCAGCATATAGCCCTGGTAGAGGAAGGTTCTACTAATAAAGCAATAAATCACGACAAATCGCAGCTCGTCTGGTCTTTCCTAAGAAAGGGACACACTCTCATAAACTTCTCAGCTGATTGGAATATCATTCTAATGTTTATCATTCAAAATTCAAACAAAAGGATCTAAAATTTACATTTTTCTGGGGGGAGGGGGTAATAAAAATTATAGGGGAAATTTATACCCCCTCACCCCGCCGGATACTGCCTGAAATAAACAGTAGTAGTTAAGCCTCGTGTACCTTCTCCCTACCACCACTTCTTTCTGATTTCGCACCCCGCTATTAAGCAAATCAATGAAGTGATTAGATCGTGTTTGGAACTCTCAAGGGTTAATATTGTATTTGACTGTGCACACAGTATATTATACTGGGTCATCATTCTAGTATATTTATCCATTTACATCCCCTAGGTTTGTTTGGTTTTGTGTCTGAGGCCGACTTCAATTTCTGTTACAGGACACACTGAGTACTTCACCTTCGCTGGAACCAAGTCGGATGTAACAGAACTAGCCCTCTCGTTCTACTCGGGGCTGTTCGCGTACAATGGCTGGTAAGTTATGTATCCTTCTCCAACGGAGAGTTAACGGAGCATCTTTTGCTTCTAATCGGACCCTTCTGATGTAAGAGTGTACGGATCAATGGATGCCATTGTCTTATGAGAATCCATCGATTCTCTTTCATGTAAAGTAGGTCGTCTCATCTTGTGAAGACTGCGATGAAGGTACCTCTTCTCCAAATTATATTATGTAAGTATGAACCGAGCGAGTTGGCTACGTGGTTCGAGGTGTGTAGCTTTTAGCTTGCATTCGGCAGATAATGGGTTCGAACCCCAGGGTCGACAGCCCTGAAGATGGTTTTTCGTGGTTTCCGATTTTCGCACCAGGCAACTAAGACCACGGTCGCTTCTTAGCCCTGTCCTATTCCACCTTCGCCGTAAGGCTCCTTTTATACTTACATGCCACATGCTACATGCCACATGCTTGAAGCCAGGAATGTGGCGTTCGCACTTGGAAAGGACCCTTTTATAGTTTCGTATCTGTCGAGCAGGTACAATGGCAGATTTTACATCTAAAGTATTCGCAGCTGCATACCTCTGCGAGATAATGGCAGTAAAAAAAGATGAAAAGGCATTTCAGTTTTCATCCTCTGAACATTCAAATATACAGTATATGATAGGAGCTTTCAAAACCCTTTACACTGACCTACGAGAAGACAAAACAATATTTTTAATTATTTTAGGATGACCCCAAAATCATTTGATGAATTATTTGGAAAAATAGAATGTCAGTTCCATATTACAAGAAAACACTTCCTTTCCATTCGTCCAATAGAGCGGTTCTGTGAAACTACAATCTACAGATGTATTAAATGCAAAGAACATTATATAAAATACCATGTAAACAACTAAATGTAAATTATTTCTAACATTATGTTTGTAAGTTTAGCTTTGAGTAACGTTAATGTCCTTTGTATATTGCTGACTAGTCATTTCACATTTAAAACTATTCAGAACTTGCTGATTTCCAAGAATGTGTAGATTCATTTAGGTAAATATATGATGGCCGGCGTTGATGTGGATCATTATAGTAAATTTGGAATTGCCCTGGATCAGACAAAGATGTAGAAGGTTGGTTTGGGAGGACATCGCTCAATTGGGACTGACCCGAATCGGTTTGGTTTCGAGAGTGTGCATTATATGAATCTTTCTTCATACGTAGCGGTGATAACGCTGCAGATTTACTCCCACGCCTTATTCCGGAGATCTCGATTTTTGTAGTCTTCGTTACCTGGATCCCATAATACCGATCTACACTGCATTCGCTAATGAGCAGTTCCGTATCTAATCCAGCATCCATTGTCCTGGTTAGCACTAGACTACACCACAAACTGTACTGAACCGCCCGGCATGAAGCGTCAACTATAAACATTCCCATAAGGTTTTGGTCCCACCCGCGCGGCGTGACATGTCAAGCGTGGCGGCCACCTGCTCGTCCCGACCCGCCTCAGTCACATGCCTGGCGGGAGGAAGCGACCGCGAGACGGGAGCAGGTAAGTATAAAATGGTCCCATTTAAACAATGTTAATTCACATGCTTGGCGTGTGGCGTGTAGCATGTGGCATGTAACTATAAAAGGAGCCTAAGACCTGTCTTTGTCGGCGCGACGTATGTATGTTGGGTATTCAGCCCGAAGGCTGGTTTGATCCTCCACAGCTCCATCAACAGCTGTCATAGATAGCCTAGGTGTCACTGAAGATGCATACTAGGGAAATGAGGAGTGAGGTAGTGTCCCGTTGCTTTCCTCACCGGGCCAGAAGTTGCTATTACATATCAGTCCTCCAAGCCCGCTGAAATGCATGCAACCGAACTTAAGAGCGATATTTTCACACCATTCGTAACAGGGACTGGCTGAATAAGGAATGGTATTACTAGCATCGTTCGTACCTCGGTCACTTTCATATTGTCAAAGCCAAGGATGAGACAGGTCTTTGAAAGTAACAAATTTATTCTTGCCCATACCAGAAGTCATAGTGCACTGTAAATACTACACCTTGCCAGCAAAGGCGCGACGTAAACTAACAAAAATGAGATAAGTATAACGTAGTAGATTTCGATTATAACTTCTGTCACGAGTAAAATGGAGAAAGTTCTTGATGAGTAACTCGAAAGAAATTGATATCATCGTATTTCTACAGTTCGTCACAGATCAGGTTTTTAGCGACTACTTGCATCATAGACAACCAATAGGCCCTACTACATTCAAGATCCAGATCGCAATATGCAGTCATAGAGGGAGAGACTAACCCTCTGCTGTAAAGAAAGAAAGAAAGAAAGAAAGAAAGAAAGAAGAAATGTGAATCCACTTGTATAGTAGGGCCTACTTAGGTTTTGTCAGAGTAGAAGTCTCTTGCAGAGTGATCTTAAGAAGTGGTGTACCGAAGCTAATAATTATCTTCCTGATGTCCGGCTCCATGGCTAAATGGTTAGCGTGTTGGCCTTTGGTCCAGAGGGTCCCGGGTTCGATCCCCGGCCGGGTCGGGGATTTTAACCTTCATTGGTTAATTCCAATGGCTCGGAGGCTGGGTGTGTTTGTCGTCTTCAGCATTAGAATTCATCATGGGTAGGGCCCCATTCTCATAGACGCGCAGGTCGCCTATGCGGCGTCAACTCGAAAGACCTGCACTCGGCCTCTTCGGAGGCCACACGCCATTGATTGATCTTCCTGATATTCAGTTTCCTTTCTTCGAAATTAATCCTAAACATACCTTTATGAAAACATGTCCATACTTGCATATTCGTCTGTCATCAGATGGATACACACTGGCTACAAACATGCAAAAGAAGAATATATTCTCTTTCTGTATCGTTTGCGTCGGTGGCTGAAGATCAAACACTAAGGCAGGAGATGAGACTAGATGGATGTTTCGATCCTCCTCACAAAACGTGTAGCAACTTTACGCATATGCGTATGCATTCATACCTATTTAGAAGAAACGTATACTTTGTTTATGGGTTCTGTCTCTAGTTGGTGAGAACTACCCAGTTTTTCATATGTTTTTACCAGACTTACCAATCAAGAATTAAATAAAGACCAGAAATTGATAACAGAAAATCCTTCATGTAAAATTTCCTTATGACTTCGATCATTTGTCATCGCGTACATGACTGATTCAGTCAGACTTCTTCCAGAAATAAAGGGATTTGTTGTAGCATTTCAGGACTTTGTAGTCTGTAAATAAATTACGGTAGATGGTACAGTTAATAACGACAAGTTCTGTCGCTGCGGTAAAATACAAGCAGTATTACAGTATTAGCTGAAAAGGCGAGAGATGGGCGCTCGAAGGAGTGTTTAAAAGTAGGGAAGATCATAATATGAAGATAAAGTGGGAATTCAAGAGGATAAATTAGGAGTAAATATTCATTTATAGAAAGAGAAATTAAGGATGAGAATAATTTAGCAAATTCCTAACTTCTTTGAAATCATTTTAGAAAAGACTAGGTAAGTAGTTGATAGGGAATCTGACACCTGGACGACAGCCCTAAATACAGATTAGTAGTGATTGTGATACACACGCCACCTTGCTTAGTGTTTCTCCATGTCCTGTAATAATAATAATAATAATAATAATAATAATAATAATAATAATAATAATAATCACGAAGTCAAAAGTGAAATTCATGGGTGAAGTATCGGAGCCCGTTGCCATTAAGACGTGCGTGCGACAGGATGACGAATTGTCACAATTGCTTTTCAACCTTGTTCTAGACAAAGTCATTCGAGAATGGGAGAAGGAATTGAAAGTTCAGAAGCACTGGAAACCCATTCAACTTGGCCGAAAGAACTATGACATAAAGGTCAGTTGTTTAGCTTTCGCAGACGACCTAGCGATACTAAAAGACTGATATTTCAGCGATCAAACAGATTGAAGTCCTCAAGGAATGCGCTGAGAAAACTGGACTACAAATCTAATTCAAGAAGACCAAGTTTATTTGCACTAAATTCGACATTCAGGAATTACAAACAAAATATGGGCAGATCAAACGAGTTCCGTACTTTAAATATCTCGGTGAGATCCTAGAACCAACAGAGTTGGAAAAGGAAGCACAGAAAGTTCGATTGCAAAAACTCAAAAGAACATATTGGAGAACCCGTGACATCTACAACAAGAAATGCATGTCCATACATACAAAGGGCACTAGGAAAGTTCTGCAATGTGAGTGAACGTTTTAGCCTTTTTCAAAATAATTTCCACCACACTCAATACACTTCTCCATACGTCGAAACCAGTCACTGAACCAACTCTGCCACTTTTCTTCGGTTACATTTTCACACTCTTGGTTCCATGCTGCCAGAAGCTCCACGTCGGATGCAAAACGCCGCCCTTTCAGCTTCATCACCACTTCTGGGAAGAGTGCGAAGTCACATGGGGCAAGATCAGGACTGTATGGAAGGTGATCAAGCAGTCAACCCTGATCTGGCAAGAAAATCCATTGTTACATTAGCACGATATGCTGGAGAATTGTCGTAAAGCAAGAGCCAAGTGTTGAGCCGTGACCTTCGACGGAGCTACTTGAGAGTCTGGATGACCTGAGGCAGACAAGTCTCACTGTACCACTTCGCAGTAACTGTCCTTTGTGTCTCTAGCACAACCCGAGTCAGGATGCCCCGTTTAGTGAAGAATACTGCAATCATACTTTTCTTCACTGACCTTGACTTTCTCACAGTCGCAAGAGTACCCTCATCTTCAAACAGCCACACCTTGTTCTGGGATTTTGTTGGGACATCGTAATAATAAAACCAAGTTTCGTCACCTGTAACGATGCTATTGACATTACGCGAAGTCCCATTTTCAAACTGTTTTAGCATTTTTCAGCACCATTTCACTCGATGTGCCCTTTGTTCCTCTGAAAGTGAATGGGGCATCCAAAGGGAACAAACCTTTCTAACATGGAGATGGTCGTTTAGAATTGAATGAATAGCTGGTGCAGGGATATTGGAAGGTCTCTTCTACCTGGCGATATGCCAACCGTCTCTCTTGCTGCAACATTTTCCTCACAGCTTCAATGTTTTCCTCAGACGGTCGCCCAGAACGAAGATCGTCTTTAACCCCAAAATTCCCCCTCTGGAACTCTTTGTACCAGCGGAAAATTGTTGTCCGATGTGGACAGTCTTTCCCCAGCACATGCGTCATTTCCTCCAGGCACTGGTCAACAGTTAATCCACAAACAAAATTGTAGCAGATAATTTCGCGATATCGTAACTTGCTTTCAATCCCACTGCTTGGTAAAAACTGGTGTGAAGGTCGCGCTTTGCTGTCTTCTAGACTAGTTTTCACCCCTCTTTTCATCCCTCACCATAACAGGGGTGTCCAGCCAACCGTTATTGCGTATTGTAAAACTTTCCTAGTGCCTTTTGTACAAAAATCAAACATTATAATACGGTGATTAAACCTGAAGTGCTGTATGCAAGTGAAATCTTGGTACTTAATAATAAAAGTCATCTGGAAAACATCTTGAAGGAGGAAAGGAAGATCTTGAGAAAAATTCTAGACCCAGAGAAAAAGGAAGAAAGGTATAGACTCCAATCACGCAAAGCTACGGAAAGACTGCCCAACCTTGCCGCAGACGTCAGAAAACGAAGACTGAAATTCTATGGACACGTTCACAGACTATCGTCTTCAAGGCTAACCCAGAAGATTTTGACATATACTGAAGAACTGAAGAACGTACCATGGATACAAGATGTTAAAAATGATCTGGAAAAGGCCCAGATATAACCATCAGAAACACTGGACAGAAACATTTACCGTCACAAAATAAATAGTTGGGTAGTAAAGCCAGAGAATGAAGTCCCTAAAAGATCGGGGACTAAGTGGTCAGAAGAGAGGAAACAGGCACACAGTGAATGAAAGCAATATGGTCTATTAGAAAGGCTAATCATAAATGTAATGCGTGAACCAACAGGGTCCATACGCAAATAATAATAATAATAATAATAATAATAATAATAATAATAATAATAATAATAATAATAATAATAATAATAATAGCACTGGATGAACACAACTTGCACTTTACATTAAAGCAGATGTCACTGGAAAACAAGTCGACGAGGCTATTATTACTGATTAGATGTCACAATGAAGAATAGCTTACATATATTGTGAGTTATATTTACCGAAACCACCCATTAACAGTAAGTCCCGAGACACGCTAAATACCTGTCCATCCTCAATCGTGCGACTGGTTTTATAATCTTTCTAATTTCATGCAGCCCTGATTGATATGAATGGAGTGTAGTTCCTCTCTGTTTATTACGGTAAAAGCTTTCTTGCAGCCTTCCATTACGCAGATAAGAAACTAACATTTTATGCTTTTGCGGTACCACTATTGGAAGTCTCCTATACTTCACAGTAGTTATCAACATGCCAGTGACAGGAAACCGATGCTATTAAGGTACCGTAAATGCTTTCATGTCTATATTTAAATGTTTAGACTTTAAACGGCTTGTGTTATAGGTTAACTAATCTCAATATGCTAACTGCAGGTCAAGTTCAACATCCAGCCCTATAGTACAAATATTACAAGTGCAAGATAACCTAGTTAAGAAAAACAACTCGGGAGGTCCTCCAAAGCTCCCCCCTCCGCGTGGTGATCAACACAAGCTACATCGCCTGCGACATGTTGTTAATTCTAAGAAAAGGAAACAGCAGAGAGGGTTGGGGAATAATTATACTAAGGAAGTATTGTGCCCGTCCACTTCAGGCAGGTAAGGTAGTGAGTTGCGTGGTACTGTAGGTTCGTAATAAAGACCAGGAGAAGACCCCATAAGCATAGAGGAGTTTTAAATTTAATGTATATACACATTATATTATGAAGAAGATTTAACCGTAGGCCTACATAAATAATGGTATCAAATGATGAAATGTTAATTGTTCGATTTATTTTTTGATTTGTCTAAAAAAGTTAGGCACGCGCTCATCATTACAGTATGCTCGACAAGATCAGAACAGGTGTTATTTAGTATTTATACCAAACTAAAAGAACAATTGGCTTTTCAAAGTAAAAATAACCTTGTCTTGCACGGATAAATTAATTGAGTCTTTTATAAAATTAAAATAGCTAATTGCTATTTAATTACGTTACTAGTAGGCATTATGTAGCAAACGTAAAACCGTTTTAAAAGCAGAGTTTAATAAAAACACTAAATTTTAACTAAGCTTAAAGTCCAAATTTTCTTGATATCAGAAAAATATGTTTTATTCAACTGTAGAAACACTGATTAAACTTGAGATTTGAAGATTTTCCTTCTTGATTTCATATCGGCAGAGATATCAACGACTCTATCAACGTTAATTTGCCTTGCCCTTTCATTTTCTGACAATAGAACCAGAGCATTTAGGCGTTCTTGATTCATAGAAGTTCTAAGGTGGTGTTTGTTCAGTTTTAATGTGGAAAATTATATTTCACCTTTGGCCACTGTAACGGGGTACCGTATTATGAAGGGGAAATGGCGATAACTGTGATACCGATATTGTGTAATTTCGACAACATTTAAATTCCATTTGATGTAGCGAATACCCTAAGTTTCCGCATGCATAATCTTGCCGTGAGAGGATCATAGAACCACTATCAATTTACTGTTGCTATCCATGGCCTCGCAAGCTTTTCACAGTTATTCTGATAACTGATGTTATGATTTTCCGTGATTCCTTCTCACCACACACACACACACACACACACACACACACTCTCTCTCTCTCTCTCTCTCTCTCTCTCTCTCTCTCTCTCTCTCTCTCTCTCTCTCTCTCTCTCTCTCTCTCTGCAAGAGGATGGTAGCGTAGAAGCTACTATATTTCAAGTCGCAGTCGCGTGTATAAGTAATTTACTGGGCTAACTAATTGTATTCGAGCTTTTCTCTTTGATTTCAGCCATAGAAAAGTTCTTCTTTCACGAAGTCGCTCTTGTCGTACAGTATTTGGTGTGAATTAGTGCGAGGAGTGGAATGAGCAGGGTTGCCACCCATCCCGAATTTTCCGGGACTTCCCCGTATCTGAGTATAATTTCCCGCGTTCCAAAAGAAAGCTTCTCGGGACGGGATTATTTTCTTTATCAGAGTTATAACAATGTCGCGTGGTTAAAAAAAATATCAGTTATAAAGATGTAAGCGGCCTGTGCTCTTGATTTTTTCAAAACTTTTCGAGTGGTGGCTCGTCCTGGAAAAAAACCCAAAATAACATTTTACGGGCTTATTAATCATATAACTACGTGGAATTGTTATAAGTTTTAGTAAGTTCCGCGTCGGTTGAGCCTGACGGCTGAAAACGTGGGAATCCCCGCCTAACACTGGGGGTCCATTGTCCTGGCGTGACTATAGTACGGTTCAACGGATGTACCGGTAACCGCCACCCTGTCTTTATGAACATACACAATTAAAGTGAATTTTGGTAGGGCTTTCTTTGATTAGTTAGGCCTATGGCATCACTGGTTTGACCTTTTCTTCCTCTT
The DNA here is from genome assembly GCF_040414725.1 of Anabrus simplex. Taxonomy (NCBI): domain Eukaryota; kingdom Metazoa; phylum Arthropoda; class Insecta; order Orthoptera; family Tettigoniidae; genus Anabrus; species Anabrus simplex. The sequence continues at coordinate 1,408,478,763 of NC_090265.1, forward strand.
AATTCTCTCTCCCTGGATAGATCTCCTAAATCTCGTTCATACTCTCCGTCGTAGAACCCCGTATAGCGGGATTGATGTTCATTACTTGACGTAGGCTAACTCGGACTCCTGGTGCCATTACCGATAGGGTAAATTAAAAGTAAAATAAATAATAATCGTGCGCAATTAATCGTAAAAATATAACCTTTGTTTTCATTTTGAAACGTTTTCAACATGTTACATACCTTAAAAATGCACACATACTGTATATAAAATTTACACACGTACCGCACTCGTTATCCTCAAAATATTTCTGTTTCTTTTAATTGATACAAACATTTAACGAATTATTAATTCCGATTTTTCTTTATTTCTACTTCAGTGTAGGAAAATGAAATCTTAACAAGAAGGATTTGTGCTAGATAAACAAAATTCGGGAAGCGTGTTTGCACATCTGAAGGATAACGCCTATTCAGATAGCATGCTAGTCGACGAAGAGTGTCGGTAGTAGCGCCATTATAACCTCGCAAAGCGAGTGTATTTTAAATGTGCACTGTAGTCTTCGTGAACGTTAGTCATCTTCCAGTCTTGACGTTGTAAGGTAGGAGTGAGTCAAACATGCCTTTAAGGAGACGGAGAAGGCAGTATCAGCAACTTACAGAGTTTGAACAAGGCCGTGTAATAGGGCTACGAGAAGGTGGATGTTCTTTCCGCGATATTGCAGAATGACTTGGTAGGGATGTATCCACAGTGCATCGGTGTTGGCAACTATGTTCACAGGAAGGCGTTGTCTCAAAAGGACCGGGGTACTGGCCGCACATGAGCCACTACGGAGAGGGAAGACCACAGTATTCACCACATGGCTGCTGTGGATTGTACTGCATCTGCGGCAGCCATTAGAGGTTCAGTTGGCACACGAGTGACGCAACGAACTGTAACAAATCGCTTACTCGAGGAACAGCTCCTAGCCAGACGTCCTGTAGCATCCATACCACTAAATCTGAATCGCTGTCATTTGGGACTTCAGTGGTGTCAAGCTGAAACTCATTAGAGGGCGGAGTGGAGGTGGTTTGTTGTATTCTCAGATGAGAGCCATTTCTGTCTTAGTGTGAGTGATGGCTGTCAGTTGGTAAGGAGGAGGTGAGGTGATCACTTGGAACCAAGCTATCTGAGGCGTCGACACACTAGGTCTAAGAAGTGATTTCCTTTCACAGCGGAAGCACTCTCATCGTCATCCCAAGAGCCTTAAGAGTAGATTTGTATGCCAGACTGGTGATTGAACCAGTTTTGCTGCCACTTATTCGCAGCAATCAAGGGGGTGTTTTCCAACAGGATAATGCTCATCCTCATACCACTGCTATCACCTTGCATGCTCTACAGAGCGTTGACCAATTGCCTTGGCCTGCGATATCACCAGGTCTTACGCCCATTTAGCATGTATGAGACATAATGGAATGACAAACCCAGCATCATCCAATACCAGCATTAACCATTACCGATTTTACTAACCACGTGCAACAGGTGTGGAACTTCATCCCACAAAATGACATATGGCACCTGTATGACACAATGCTTGAATTGAAAATAGTGGCAATTACAGCAGTTAATAATGTACCACCATGTCACATATCTTCTCGCACATACTTGAACCTGTGACCTGGAAAGTTTAATCAAATAATTATGTTACCTAAACTGTTGCTTAGCCTAAATTGCTTTCCTCTAAACCAGAGTTGCTCAGCTGGGCACCCGTTGAAACTAGTGCATTGCAGCTGGGCGGGCTTGACGTACCTGAGGGCAGCTTGCATGTCAAGGGTATGTCACATTCAAACGAGAGAACAAATATATTTGGTATGGCAAAGGAGGAGAGTAGTTCTATTGTGACTACAGAGCTTTCCTCACACCATTTTAAACAAAATATAAATCAGAGCACAAAGAAAGACTATAATTGCAAGAAAAATATTTTTTCAACTATTCTTGTGTGATTTATACTGTGCTCAATACTGGCAGACATGTTTTATTTTCGTATACTTACACATTCAAAGAAAACTGATACATTACAAATTTGTTCCAACAGTCACTCAAAAAGATAATTAGCACATCGTATTGTATGTTCCTTGCCCTCAATATTTTATCAGACATAATTTTAATTATTATCAAAGTATCTGTGAGGAAATTTAACAACACCATATGCTTTAATATTTAATTTTAGTGACTGTACAAAGATAGAGGGTTAAAGCGTGCAAGCTACAATTTACAATTTCTTGGTTCAGAGTGACAGAATTTTCACTAAGAAAAGTAAAATTCCTATAATCCATTCAGTAAACTGTAGGTATTACAAAAGTCAACATTTTTATGCATGATTTTGCATAATGTTTTAGTGTTTTGTGACTTTTCCTGTTTGAGTTTCAGAAAATAGTATTTAAAATTTATCTTCAACTATTTTTATTTGAACATCCCCTACAACAGTATCATGTATATAAGTTCTTTAAACTGACAAAGTGTAGTCAAATGTTGCATCTGATTAACAATATGCTCTCAAATTGAAGTATCCAGGCAGTCATGCATGCAAATCACAGCAAAATAAAGGTACTTAACAGTGGTCTACCTCAAGGATCTGTTCTCTCTCCATTACTGTTTAATCTGTATATTGCAGACATACCTGTCACGAGCTCTCGTCAATTTGCTTATGCCGACAATCTGGCAATAATTAGTCAGCATGTCGATGCTAATGTGACAGAGAGAACTTTAAATGCAGACCTGGATGTTCTGTGCACATACTTCAAAATGTGGCGCATGAAACCAAGCCCTAGTAAAATGGAAACCTGCTTCTTCCATTTAAATAACCGGCAAGCTAATACAGTATCACCTTGAAAGTGTCACTTAATGGAAGTCTTCTCCCTCACAATGCCAACCCCAAATATCTTGGAGTTGCTCTCGACTGAGCGCTATCATACAGGAAACATCTAACCATCCTAGCAGCCAAATTAAGGTCACGCAACAACATCATCTACAAACTTGCTGGCTCCATATGGGGAGCTCCTGCATCTACTTTGCATACTTCAGCTATGTCACTGGTACTTTCCACAGTTGAGTACTGTTCTTCAGTTTGGATCAACAGCTCTCATGCTAAAAAGGTGGACACCGGTCCTGAATGAAACAATGCGTGTCATAAGTGGCACAGTAAAATCTACTCCTCTTCTTTGGTAGCCAGTGCTCAGCCACATAGAACCTCCTGGAATTAGAAAATTGAATAACTTGGTTAGAGAATACAACAAGATATTAACCAATCCTGATCTCCCCATCCATGAAGATGTTAACGTCAGATTCAGCCGCCTCAAATCAAGATCTCCTCCTATTCAAACAGCACAGGAACTTGTTAGGGATTTCAGTCCAAAAACTGATTGGCAACAAGAGTGGAACAGCATAGCTCCGACTCAATGACAGACATTGTTCAATTATAAGAACCTTCCAGCTGGCTTTGATGTGCCCCGCAAGACATGGGTAGCCCTCAACAGAGTCTGTACTAACCACGGGAGATGTGAATCAATGATGTTTAAATGGAGTATGAGATCTTCTCCAGCCTGTGACTGTGGTGCAGTTAAGCAGACTATAGACCATATTGTCACCGAATGCATTAGAAGGGCATTCGTTGTATCCACCCAGGACCTTGTGGTGGCTTCTGCTGAGGCCATGCAATGGCTAGAGAATTTATATCTAATTCTTTGAACCCTTTTGTTTGCATGATTGTTTCCAATGTTATAATGTGTATATCTTGTAATTATGTATATAATAGTTTGTGCTTACTGTTTATGTATATTTAACCTTTGTATTGTTTTGTGTATGTTACCATATGCTAATAATAATAATAATAATAATAATAATAATAATAATAATAATAATAATAATAATAATAATAATAATAATAATTCAACAACTACCGAGGAATATCACTTTTATCTGTCACATATAAGATTTTTTCTAAACTCCTATTGAACAGACTGACACCGCAAATTGACCACAAGTTGGGAGAGTATCAGGGTGACTTTAGGAGAGTGCGCTCTTGTCAGGATCATATCTTGAGTCTAAAAATGATAATCAAATATTACAATGTTCGACCAAAGAACATCTTCATCTCTTTCGTAGACTTTAAAAAAATATGCGATTCAATAGATAGACACATTGATGGAAATTTTGAGAGAATATGGCATAGATCAAAAAACACTCAACTTACTTAGGTTAACACTAACAAACACCATATCCAAAGTGAAATTTCGAGGATAGATCAGCAAATCCTTCCAGATGAAAGCAGGTCTGAGACAGGGTGACAGCTTATCCCCAACACTCTTCAACGTGGTTCTTGATAAGGTCATGAAAACACTGTAGAAACATAATGACTCAGGTGCTATGATAGGTAGTAAAAATAAACATGTCAAACCCAAGTGTTTGGCCTTTGCTGATGATTTGGCACTCTTCGCTGAGACAAAACAGGAAGCTATAGCACAGATAAATGAACTACAGGAGATAGTCGAGAAAAAAGGTGTAAAAGTCTCCTTCACAAAAACAGAGATGATGAGCACGGACAGGAATTATGTGAAGAGAACAATGAAGATGAAATATGGCAAAGTTAAGGTCACAAAGCAGTTTAAATACCCGGGAGAGATTATCAGCAGCAACGGGATTGATGAAAAGGCCATGGAAAATAGGAGACTAAGTTGGAAAGGCTAAACACTGCCACCAAAGCCATTTACAACCAAAAGAATCTTTCCATTAATGCCAAACTAAGACATTATGACGCTGTGGTAAAACCAGTGATTCTGTATGGGGTGGAAACAGCAACACTAACGAACCTGGAAAAACTACTAAAGATTGAAAGGAGAATATTAAGGAGGATTTATGGCCCAAGGGTGGTAGAGGGAAACTACAGATTAGATCAAATAAGGAGATATACAAAAGAACAGACGACCTGGAAACAATAAGGAAAAGACGGCTGCGATTCTATGGACACATGGTCAGAATGGATCCAGCAAGGTTAAATAAACAAATTTTTAATAAAATATACTACTTGAAGAGCCAAGGGGGATATGCCAAGCACATGAAGGAAGAACTCAAGAGGTTAGGAATTGCAGATAAAAAATGTCGTGATAGAGACCAATTCAGGAAAAGACTTTCCAACATAACAGTTCTTGTTGAAGAAAAGAAAGAGCGCAGAGGGGGAAGATGGACTGAAGAGAGAAGAGCGCAACATTCTGAAAGAATGAAGACACTGTAGAGAAAGAGGAAGGAAGAAGGGATAATAAGAAGGAAGTGAAGTTGTTTTGGCGTGGTCCTAAGTTTGGCCGGTTCGCAAGAAGAAATAATAATAATAATAATAATAATAATAATAATAATAATAATAATAATAATAATAATAATAATAATAATGTTCGCTTTGTAGTGTACTACATTATAGTTTTTCCATATAGCAGACCGCCCTCATAATAGGCATTTTGTACGGTCCACTACTGGTACAAAAAAAAAAAAAAGAAATCTTTCTTCCCACTAGCTCTCTGCATTGAGATTAGTTTCTGCCACCACGTTGAACCAGGGTATCGCCGCAGTGATCGAGTCTGACTAGCAAGTCTTCACCTGGTATTGGCCATCACGGCCTGTGACGTAAACACTCAGTAAATAAAATTACTGGGTGGTGCTTCCATACTTGGTGTAAAAACTGTAGAAAAATTATTTGTAACAATAGCTTTAGTAGTAGAAAGGAAAGATCTCTCTGCAATAGATATGCAGATTTTCAGCCAGTTGTCACATTCAGAAGACAGAATTTTCAACATTCCAGCATATCCGAATAGCTTATAGTAACCTTAGACAGATGAAAATTTAAACCTACAACCTGTTTTCCAGTCAATGACCGGGTCAGGGATGGGATGAATGAAGCCCCCAACTTGCAGCGAGGATAGGAATTGTGCCGGCTGCCGAGGTCTGTTGCACTTCTCTGGGGCAATGATTAATGACTGACAGATGAAATGAAATGATAGTGGAGAGTGTTGTTGGAATGAAAGATGACAGGGAAAACCGGAGTACCCGGAGAAAAACCTGTCCCACCTCTGCTTTGTCCAGCACAAATCACACATGGAGTGACCAGGATTTGAACCACGGGATCCAGCGGTGAGAAGCCGGCTTGCTGCCCCCTGACCCAAGGAGGCTAATCTTTGACTGATCACTGACTTAAAAGACCCACATTTCAAATGATGTTTCCAAGATTGCAACACAGAATAATGTACTCCATAAACTAAGAGGCAACTCCTGGAGAGCTAATGCTTCTGTCCTGCAGTCCATTGCTGAATACTGCTCCTCAGCCTGGTTAATCAGTGCCCATACCAAAATAAGATACTCAACTAAATCAGACAATGTGCCTCATTATTGATTATATTCATCCTACCTATACTCACTGGCTATCTTTCTTAAGCAAGATACCGTTACTATCACTAAGGTGATCACTGCTGAAGACATGGAGAAAACTTGTAAGCAATCCGTGCTTACCAATCCATGCAGATATTTTAAGAACTACAAGTAAACGACTGAAATCTCTGCTCCTATCACGGCGCATGGCTAACAGTCTTCTTTGGAGCTCTTTCAACATCTCATATACCTGGAAGCTTCAATAAAAAGAATGTTCTTCTCTGTTACACCACCAAATTGTTCAAAACTCACATGTTCAGCCTGCTGAGTTTCACCTTCTCAGACATCAATGAAATAAGGACTATTCAAGGCAGATGTGGTACTACACTCATCCAATGAAGATGGGATACTCACCGAATTGCTACTGAGGCAAGCAGTTAGACAGTTCATCATATTGCTTTTGAGTGCCTACTTCGAGCTTTCCAGGGTACTTGACAGCTCTTCATCTCTCATCCAGTGAAGCCATCCATTCGATTTTGGATCTGGATTTGTATTTGTGACTTATATTGCGATCTTGTTATTTCACTGTATCGTTCATCTGTTATGTACATAACTTGTATATACCTTTATATCATACATTGAAATGAAAGTCCACAGCCTGTTTCCAGTCATTCGACCGGGTCAGGAATGGAATGAATGTAGCCCCTCTAGCGGCGAGGATAGGAATTGTGCCAGCTACCGAAGCTTGTCGCACTCCTCTGGAGCAACAAACAAACAAACAAACAAACAAACCAACACACCAACAAAGAAACACCATGCAGTAAATTCTTCGTCATATGTATGAGTTAAACTGAGGCACATTTACAATGGAAAGAAAAAACAGAATGAAAATCAAATTCCACTCTCAGTTGAAAAACTAGTTTAATTTGATCAGACTGTAAGTCAATACCAAATAATTTTGAACTTGTTTTAACTTTCTTATAACTATGTTTCATTGCTTATCAAGGGTAAATCTGTAGAAGTTTTTCTTGATCAGTGACCATTGTTATTTTCTAGAAACATTTTCATAATTTCTTGGGGACATTATTAATAAGTACATGTCAAGTGTGTTAAAAAAACGTTGTTCTTTTCTGACAATTTGAGCAAAATCATTAAAATAAGAGAAACATGTATAAGGAATATCTCTGGAAAATATGCATTTATCAAAAAGAAAATTGAAAATTAACAAGTGAATGTAAAAGATGGGACCTTGAATAAGTCACTCATATAAATAGTCTTGCCACCTGCAATATTTAAAATTTTATTAACTGTTATGATTCAGAAATTTGTGCATTTGTGGAAAAATATTGAGAATCTCTACCAGAAATTTTGTTTTCAAACTCGGAAAGAATGTAAGTTATATGATAACTTTCGTACTGTACACTTTTGGTAATTGAAACTGGAATGCAAGTTTGAGTTTAATCTGCAAGGTCAGCTCAAATTTCCATAGATATTCAAAAAGTCCTATTGCAAATTTTGATGGACAAGGATATATTCATGAAAAGGGCTGATCTATTTACATGGTGATTTGTTCAATATAATAAAATTAGATATGTCAAGAGTCATTATGAAAGAAACACCACTCTGAATTATCAGGTATTGTTTTGAGTGCAACAGGATACAGGGCAGCTTGTTATCTGAAGCTTAGACTGCTCATTCCTTCTTCAATTAACTGTCTGTCAAGATTTGTGAAGAATTCCAATTACCAGAGAGCAGACTTAACTCCCAAGAGTCTTCTGTACTCTTTGTAGAAGATAATTTTAAAATATCAAGCTTCACTTAATTGACAACAAGGAAAATTTGATTCAGATAATAGCAGAAGATTATAGTATGTTTGAAGAGATAATATGTGTAACCTGACATTATGGTAATTAGAAGAAAGTATATTTGTGCCTTTCCTTCCTTCCTACATTTTTCATCCAAACCAACCTCCATAGTTTTGAGGTTTAAAGCATATTCTTCGTGCCTTTCCTTCCTTCCCATATTTTTCACCCAAACCAATCTCCATAGTTTTGAAGTTAAAAACATATATATGATAGGACAAAGTATCCATAGTTGAATGATTCTGTTCAACACATTAATCAATTTTCAATCAATTTCAGTCAATACTGATCTGCATTTAGGGCAGTCGCCCTGGTGGCAGATTCCGTATCTGTTGTTTTCCTGCCTTTTCTTAAATGATTTCAATGACATTGGAAATTTATTGAACATGCCCCTTGGTAAGTTATTCCAGTCTCTAATTCCCCTTCCTATAAATGAATATTTGCCCCAATTTGTCCTCTTGTATTCCAACTTTATCTTCATATTGTGATCTTTCCTACTTTTAAAGACGCCACTCAAACTTATTCGTCTACTAATATAATTCCATGCCATTTCTCCGCTGATAGCTCGGAACATACCACTCGCATGTGATTTTGATTGTCATTTTTGTCATTGTCTAATTGTAACCGCTGGCCGGTCAACATAATTTTATAGCAATCTTACCACTTATTTATAACAGACTGTTGCTTTGTTCATTTTAATTATAATAGTAGCCTTCTAATGTCAATATTGCAAATACTCTCATCAATTGTAAACTCCTCACTCATTGCAATATCTTTAAAACCAAGATTGTACAAGTCTTTTACCATATGTTAATTTTAGCTCAAGTCTCTCCAAGGCTTTTAAAAAATTTGTTTTATTTTATTTATATGTAAATCAGGTGCCTGATTTTATTTCAAGGTTAAGGCAATGGCTGATGATGCCTATATACAAGGCGAAACATGTACCATTTTAGTTAACATGTCAATGTAAATCAACAAAGACAAGACTTACTGTGTTGATTAGGTGGTCAAATTAATAAATTAACTTATCGCTATTATTCCAATCACATACCACTCAGTCGATCAGCTCGTCTTCTTTCTCCCAGTTCTTCCCAGCCCAAACTTTGCAATATTTTTGTAACGCTACTGTTTTAAATTAAATAATTGAAAAGGAGGTTCAACCTATTCAATACTTAAAAGAAGGAAATGCAGTAATCACATTCCTATTTAAATGGGACCGGTTTCGACCTTAGTCCAGGTCATCATCAGCCGTAAAAAGATGTACAATGTTTATGAATATTGGAGGTCAGTTTCACACTTTGATAGGCACAAAGACACGACACCACATTCTGTATGCACAAAATCACAACACTATCAATTAATATACGAAGTTTAAAAATAACTAGGAGTCGCAGACGAATAGATTTGTAGTAGAAAGCCGCCAGTTCGACCGCAGCGCATGACCTTGAATGTGCCGCGCTGATCACCAGGAACTGGCAGCTTTCTACTACAAATCTATTCGTCTGCGACTTCTAGTTATTTTTAAACTTCGTATATTAATTGATAGTGTTGTGATTTTGTGCATACAGAATGTGGTGTCGTGTCTTTGTGCCTATCAAAGTGTGAAACTGACCTCCAATATTCATAAACATTGTACATCTTTTTACGGCTGATGATGACCTGGACTAAGGTCGAAACCGGTCCCATTTAAATAGGAATGTGATTACTGCATTTCCTTCTTTTAAGTATTGAATAGGTTGAACCTCCTTTTCAATTATTTAATTTTTAACATCAATAATTTCAATACGGTACAATGAAGTTTTTATCTTTAAACGCTACTGTTTTGTCGGAAATCACCCAGAACAAATCGAGCTGCTTTTCTTTGGATTTTTTCCAGTTCTTGAATCAAGTAATCCTAGTGAGGGTCCCATACACTGGAACCATACTCTAGTTGGGGTCTTACCAGAGACAAATATGCACTCTCTTTACATCCTTACTACAACCCCTAAACACCCTCATAACCATGTGCAGAGATCTGTATCCTTTATTTACGATCCCATTTATGTGATTACCCCAATGAAGATCTTTCCTTATATTAACACCCAGATACTTACAATGATCCCCAAAAGGAACTTTCACCCCATCAATGCAGTAATTAAAACTCAGAGGACTTTCCCTATTTGTGAAACTCACAACCTGACTTTTAACCCCGTTTATCATCATGTCATTGCCTAGTATCCATCTCGCAACATTATCGAGGTCATTTTGCAGTTGCTCACAATCTTGTAACTTATTTATTACTCTATAGAGAATAACATCATCTGCCAAAAGCCTTACCTCTGATTCCACTCCTTTACTCAAATCATTTGTATATATAAGAAAACATAAAGGTCCAATAATACTGCCTTGAAGAATTCCTCTCTCAATTATTACAGGGTCAGATAAAGCTTCATCTACTCTAATTCTCTGAGATATATTTTCTAGAAATATAGCAACCCATTCAGTCACTCTTTTGTCTAGTCCAATTGCACTCATTTTTGCCAGTAGTCTCCCATGATCCACCCTATCAATTCACCTTGAAACATGATATAGGTATTTGCATGTATTCTTATTCCAACTTCAGTAACTGTCTGTCTCTCTTTTGCCATCAATGTGAACACCCACAACAAGCTAATAATTGTATGGTTTCAGATACTATGTGCATGCATTTTAATTTGGCACCATTAGGCTGCCTCTGCATCAATTTTGATGTTCTGTTTACCAGATACTAAAGATACCAGAAATCCATTGCTCGCTCTTTCTGCATTGACGTACCATTATGTTCATCTTACTGTGCGTTACTTTTCATGTTTCTGTCTCTCTATATATGATTTGACAGAAATCTTGCTAGTGGTTCAATGTCACACTAATACATTGAAGGCTCTCAGCGCCGCACGGATGGAAAAAGGCTAGGATAGGGAAGGTAGCCACCATGGCCTTAATTAAGGTACTTGTTTGGTGTGAAAATGGGAAGCCATGGAAAACCATCTTCAGGGTTGCCGACAGTGGAATTTGAACACACCATTCCTGAATGCAAGTTCACAGCTACGCAACCCTAACTGCGTGGCCAACTCGCTTAATGATAGAACTCTGTTTGTCGACCTATTGATGAGTTTTCATTAAATATCTCACCAAGAAAACATTTTCTGGCTCCAAGACTAAATGGTTAGCGTGTTGGTCTTTGGTCACAGGGGTCCCAGGTTCGATTCGCGGCAGGGTCAAGAATTTTAACCATCATTGGTTAATTTCGCTGGCATGGGGGCTGGGTGTATGTGTCGTCTTCATCATCATTTCATCCTCATCACCACATGCAGGTCACCTACGGGCGTCAAATCAAAAGACGTGCACCTGGCGAGCCGAGCATGTCCTCGGACACTCCCGGCACTAAAAGCCATATGGTATTTCATTTCAAGAAAACATTAATTTTCATGCTGACATTGTACATCCTGGAGTGCCAAATGGACTTTGTTTTGCTGTTCAAAAATCTGACTACATTTTGCTGGATTTGAACCCATGACCTTGAGATCTGGAGACCAACATTCTACCACTGAGGTACCTACCTAAACAACTGAACAAAACTACATCAAATGTTTGGGTAGAATTACTGAAAAGGATACCTACATTTAATGCTGAGAGACCTACAGTACTACATAAAGATCTTTTGGACCCTAGCAAGGGGCATATATCTGATGGTGACAATGATGAGCATTGTTTCAGGGGATCTAACTGCTAGGTCATTGGCTCATAAATATCTGGCTTAGACTATGTGCTGTATCTGGTAATGTACTGGAGGATGGGGTGTTAACAGGTGACAAAAGGTCTTTTATACCCTTCATTATATTTCTAAATGTCTTTCACTCCACAGTTTAACAAATAATGTGATACAGTATATCAGTTTTAAAATTCCTAGTGTCTTTTGTTTTATACTGTGATGCCACATGAGCAATTATTATTTAGAAAGCTAGTTTTAAAATATCCACTAAAATATAGCTAAATTTTTAACATTAATGCCACATTAGTAACTAAACTGGAGACAATAAAAATTCAGTCTTGAAATCGGATCCAAGAGTCACAGATCTGAGCACAAAGATTCAATATTTGGCTTTCCCAACAAATTTTTTTTTTTTACTTGTTTCTTACTAAAAATTTCAGTTACCATCACAACATCACCAAATATAGTTGCTTGGAATATTAATGCTAATATATTAATAATGAATGAATTAAAAACTTTTTGATATTCAAAATTCATTATTTTTATGGCTGAGTTTAATAAAACAGGTAAGCTTACTGTTTCATGTGATTGTAGAAAACAAGATCTCTGGTTTTTCTCAAGGATAACTACAGGGGTATGACTTTTCATTTTTATTAAACATAAATTGGGTTTGTTGGATGATTAACATGTGAAAAGTCTTTTAAGAGAGGCTTGAACTGTACTATACAAGATTAATCCAAGATAAGTAGAAATGTCATCTGCAGTTCAGAGTTTAAAGGAGGAACTCCTGAAAACACACTAATACCTTATATCCAAAAAGATTTTGTGTGGAATGAGATTTAGCTTTGATAATTTTTTTTTTCTTCTTGTTTTCATTCATTGCTCTTGCACATATTTTTCTTTTTATACCAGGAACTACTTGAATTTCATCATTGAAGAACTGAAGGACCCAGTTCGTAACCTGCCACGTGCTATAGCCATTTCCTGTGCTCTGGTTACTGTGGTGTACGTCATGACCAACGTAGCATTTTACACAACTCTGTCTCCAATTGAGGTGCTAGGATCCAATGCAGTTGCTGTGGTATGTGGAACGTTATATACTGTATCTATGGAGCTCTCTCATCTGAACTTTTATTTTAGATAATGTCTACATAATGCTGTATATGTACATTTGTTGCATGTATTATATATATTGAACCTGTTACAAAACTATTCTCAGGGCCAATACTGGATGCATGAAGGCATTTAGGTTCAGGAGAGGAATAAATAAGTGAAATAAAGTACTGTACAGTGTTAGACAAAGTCTACTTTAATCATCAAATCATGTTTCCTATCTTTAAATGGGTTTAATGCAGGGGTGCTCAGCAGGTCGAATGGCAGATTTATAACCCAACTGTGGATCACAAACACATACATACATCCACACATGCCCCTTTCTTCAATCACCAACCAATTAACCAACCAATCTCTCACATGGCTATTCAATAACCTAACTCACAATACAAACCAAATTGAGAAAAGTAAACAGTACTCTGACTTTGTTTGAAGTGACAGTTTTGAAATATCTGGAGATAGATTTGTCACAGCACTCTTAGATTGAATGTAGGTGTTCATCACTGATCCGGGAACATAATTTTAATTTTGTTTTGAACATGTTTGTTCACCAGTATAAGAACTCACAAACACCACAAGTATTTTCTCACAAATATTAAGAAAGCCAGAAAATTTTTATTACTAAGAGCCCTGTAAAAGTTCAATTAATTCAACCTGCAGTTATAATTACAACAAAGTTCTTATTAACTAGGTTTTTTGGTATCTACAAAAGACATAAACAGAAACTTAAACACATGATAAAAACTTGGCCAGGGGGCCACATAAAATGCCTTCGCGGGCCGTATGTTGAGCAACCCTGGTTTAATGGGATGGTTTTAAAGCGTTGAGGAATGTGAAAACAGGTATCTACCTTTAAAGCTGGTAAAGAATGGTAAAGACCCACTGTATTATAACAGAGAAGTAAAGAGAATAAGAAGGAGGTGCAGGTTAAAAAGAAATAGTTAGAAATGGTTTTGGAAGTAAGAAGAAATTGAAAGAACTATCTAGATTAATTAATAAGAATGAAACAAATGTAAACATGGAACCATCAATAACTATGCTTTTGTCTATGTAAATAGTAGGGAAATTAGGCATGAAATCAGAGACTTAACTGAGCAATCTAATTATTGTGATATATTACACATACCTAAACTAATATACATATATAAAAACAACAAACCCCATGGCAGTACAGCCCTGCAGATTACGAGGTGTCACATGGTCAGCATGGTAAATCCGCTTGGAAGCTATTCTTGGCTTTCTATACTGGGACCACCAACTCAGTGTCAAATAGCACCTCAATTTTGATCATATAGGCAGATTGGACCTCAAATCAGCCCTCAGATCCATGTAAATACCCATGATCTGGCCAGGAATCTAAAACAGGGCTTCCGGATGAGAGACAGTCACAGTACCCCTAGGCTGCAGGGCTGGGCATTATCATATCTGTCGGCTGAAATTTCATGTTTAAAAACTGAGTAAACTTATACATGGCACCTCATGTTTGATATCTGTGATGACTGTAGTTCAGTTGTGTTATGACTGCAATTACTCTGTAACTTTATTCAAAATACATTTTTTCTAGATAGCTTTTAATTTCAGACATTTGCTGACCGAATGTTTGGCGTGATGGCTTGGACTATACCTGTATTCGTAGCACTGTCAACTTTTGGGGCTGTCAACGGAATACTTCTTACTTCTTCCAGGTGAGTGTATGTTATCACCTTAAGGTTTAGATTAAATGTTTGTCTTTAGTGTTTTTGTGAAAACTAGCTTTCATGTGTCAAGAAGAAGGGGAACACTGAGGTAAATAGTGATGTACTATCCGCACACTTTATCTTGGTGCATTTACATCCTAGTGCTGAATCGGTCGACCTCGGCGATCTTCGAGATTCATACTGGCAACCTTTGAAACACAAACTATATATCGCTTAAGCATCGTTGTGCGACATCTGGCGTAAACTTTACGTACTGGTACTGTTGTTGTTTACACATCAAAGTCAAAGTATAGAATTCATGCTAGGAACAAGATTCGCATCGAGAGATATGTTTTATAATGTTATATAATGTGTATGTGACATAGTTGTTGGCTTAAGATGATAACGGTTTAGAAATTTCATATCGATCGATCATATTCTCGATTCAATTCAGATTTCATTTTCATTCAGTTGGCAGCACCAGGCAGCACTATCAATACCGGGACAGCTCCCTCCTTACTCCTCACCCCGTACACAAATGCATCAAGATAAAGTGTGCGGACAGTACATGAGTAGTTATAGTATTGTAGAACTTCCAAAAAGAAGAAGAAGAATACTGAGTGACTTGGCTGCGTGGGTTGGGCCATGTAGCATTTAGTTTCCATTCTAGAGATGGTGGATTCAAACTCTACTATTGGCAACCCTGAAGACGGTTTTCTATGGTTGCCCATTTTCATACCAGGCAAATGCAGGGGTTGTACCTTAATTAAGAGCACAGTTAATTCCTTCTCAACCTAGGCCTTTCTTATCCCATTCCCACCAGAAGAGACGTGTGAGATTGTACAACTTTAAACCTCTAGCAAAGAAAGTGCTGAAAACCAGCAGTGCAAATTAACTATGTGGACGACCTGTAGTGCCGTATTTGTTAATCTTAGCATGGCTTTCTGCATAGGTTGAGTTTGTAGTTTATATAAAGAGTGGAATTACATCCTCAGGGTATAAAGGCTTCAAGAATAAATATTCAAAGAGATATTACTCGTACTTAGGTGTTTGTAAAGAAGAATATGTACCTTCAGAGCATAGGTATGAATAAATTGCTGTAAACTGTTCCTTTTAATGTATTTGAAATAGGAATTAGCAATATTATTTCTGATTCATTTTACTCTTCGCTAAAGTATCATTTGCACATCGTTGGAACTAGATATTTGATAGTTTGCATGCTGAAGAAAACAATTGAGCAAAATATTTTGATTCTTTTGATTTGCTGCACTTCAACCAAAACTGAAAACAAAAGGATTCAGTAAGTTATGTTGTTAGATTGGGGGAAAAGTCTCATTTTCTCAGAAAAACTCTCATTTAATCTCAACCACAGTAGTCAAAGTTTTGAAGGGTGGAAATATCCATAGCATTAGTACATATTCAGTGATGGGAAAAGTACAAAAGAAATGTAAATGAGCTGAATTATAGTTACCTGGTTAATATTGAACTTAATTAGAATTAAAAATTACTTCTTCAATGAGTAATAAGTAAAATTATACACTTACTTCACAGAAAGCCAGTTTTAAGAAAATCACAAACATTTTGCTGGTATGGGACTGGAATGTTACCAAAGTTTGCAGTAAAACCTCATTAACATGAGCTCAGCTAACATGAACCCTTGGTTAACATGAACAAAAATTGGGTCCCGGCAGAGAATGTATTATTTCTCATGGGAAATATCCTCCGATAACACGAATTTCGGTTACCACAAACTATGAACTCTTTCTTAGCCCCATGCTTCATTATAACTCATTTAATGCAAACCGTCAATGTTATTAATTGTGTTAAAATTGTTTCTCTTTTTATGAATGCAAGAAATGCTTGTACAGTGCATAGTTGAAAGAAAACTATTGTCAGACTATTGATTATTTGGTAGCTAAGCTACAAGTAATTGAATTAGCAATTGTGAGCATTATTGAGTCAACAATCAGCTTGTATTTCTGGCCTACCAACTTACTTCAATAATGCGTACATGATGCACAAGGAGACATTCAATTTCATCATTACTGATTTGTGGTGAAGCAAATAAAGTTGACGAAGAAGGGGCAAACAGCTGGTTAGATGAATTTGACCAAGTGAAAGAAAAGTATGCTTCAAGTGACATGTTCAATATGGATGAAACAGGACTTTTCTACAATCTCTTTCCCAGTCAAACCCTTGGTAATAAAGTTGAAAAATGTCACGGTGGAGCTTGCAGTAAACAACGTTTAACTGTTGTACTTGTGTGTACAACAGCAGTGAAAAACTCTGTCCATGGGTGATTGGTAAGTCTGAGAAACTATGTTGTTTTAAGAACAGAAACAAGGATACACTACCTTGTATCTACTCTTGTCATAACAAAGCTTGGATCGACAGCTCATTATTTCGTAAGTGGCTTCTTCGTTTCAACAGTCGTATAATAGCTCAGAATAGAAATGTATTACTGACATTGGACAGATGTACAGCCCACAGTATACATGAACTGAACTTAACCATTTCAACAGTCGTATAATATCTAGCTCAGAATAGGAATGTTCTTCTGATATTGGACAGATGTACAGCACACAATATACGTGACCTGAACTTAACCAACGTTAAAGTTATATTTTCCTGCCAAATGCAACAGGTCACCTTCAGCCCTTGGACCAAAGCATTATCACTCTCATGAAAAGAGCTCATTGCAAGCATATTGTAAGAGCTGAAATTCATGCATGTGGAATTAACGTGGCAGTACCAAGTTGAAATGTGCTGGATGCAATAAAAGCTGTAGCTGATGTCTGGGAATCTGTTCCATCACAACATATACAAAATTGCTTTAACAGTGCTTGGAGACATAACAATGCTACTCATATACAAGAATTAGAGGGTGACGTGGATACCACTTCACCTTACGAATAGGGTATTCTGCAAGACAAGGCGAACACTGGTGTAAGTTTAGAGGAATTTGTTAGTGCAGATGACGACATTGCCATGTATGCTCCAGTAGAAGCTGATGTACAAGCAGGTGCATCTGAGGTGCAAGACCCATTATCTGAGGAAGAGAATGGGGAGGATGATACTATTCTGCCTAGCCACCAAGAAATTTTAAATGCAGTGAATATTTTAGAATGTTTTGCTGCAACATCCAAAATGACCACGGAGTTTATGGATGCTATGTATACAATAGGCCATGACGTTGCCAGGCATTTCCATACTCGTGAATGGCAGCAAAACATACTGGAACTTTTCTCACGAACATGACTTGTGAGTACTTTGAAAATTGCTTGTGTAGTGTTATATACTATGTACCAGTAGCCTAAAATAAATGTTTTGATATTCTAACTCTAAAATTTGGGTATTCTTTTAACACAAATTTTTTAACAAGAACTCTAGATTTTTTGGACACTTGGAATTTGTGTTAATGAGGTTTTACTGTATATTACTTCATTCTGTGCTTTTTATCATTGTGACACTAAATAGTTATCATCACTAAATGATCACTTGGAACTTTCAAAATTACTTTATCCCATAATTATTAGTTTGATTTTTAGCATTGCAAATCATTTCTCATTTACTTCACAAAATAATTGGTTCTTGAAATTCTCATCACTAAGCCTTGACCTCTTCAGGGTAAAGTACATCTTTGTATTTGGTGAAAACATGTACAGGGGAACTTGAAAGAATGTCTGTTCTTAATGTTAAGAACATTTCCAGCTGTGGTCGATATTCGTGGATAAGTCTGATGTCTCTGGAAGTAATGTAGAGATAAGAAAGTGCCTCATCCAGCACTAATGAAGCTACTGCTTCTGCTTTAGAAGAACTGCCCAGCCTGATGACCAGCAGATATTTGAGTACCACACGTGTGGAGACATCCTGGGATTTACCATATCAATTACTAGAATGTAATGAATATGACGATGTGATGATTACAATTTTATTTCAAGGAGTAAATTTCAAGTAAAAGTTACACTTTGTAAAGAGTTATGAATAAAAGTAACAATTACTCAAAAAATATTTGTTACAAGTATTTAAATTACTTTTACTCAATTATTTCCCAACTCTGTACGTGTTGACATGTATAGCAGATGTTCTGCATTACCCCAAATACTAACCCCCACCCCATGTCACTACGGCCCTGAAGGGCCTTGGCCTACCAAGCAACCACTGCTCAACCTGAAGACCTGCAGATTACGAGGTGTCGTGTGATCAGCACGACGAATCCTATCGGCTGTTATTTTTGGCTTTCTAGAGTGGGACCCCAAATACTAGTTTGTGAAATTGCTGGTGAATGAATAGTCAACTGGCCAGCCCCATGATGCCTGTCTTACCACTGAGAAGCTGTCTGATTGAGAAGCAGCGGACCTGGTTGTGAAAGCCGAGGATGTCACCACATGTGTGGTACTCAGATATCTGCTGGTCATCTGGCTGGGCAGCTGTCGTTTTGTCAGACTCAGTCTTTCTAAATTATGAAATACCATAATGATTTTAATGAGAAAACAACCAACTGTTTTGGCTGCAAACTCACATGTGGCATTTCAGAAGTAGAGCTTGATAAATATGATGGTGGGGCTGATGATCTTATGTTTGGCCCCTTAAAATACTAACAATCATCGTCAAAGATCCTGGCAAACAGTGAGAAATCAAGGAATTACAGAAATTTCCCATGGAAGATCCTTGCTCGAACAGTGTTCCAAACAAGGTTTTCTATCAAAATTGAGCTCTAGTTTATATGAAGTTTCAAATTATGATTGAAGGGTATTATGGATTCTGGAATGAATATCAGTATTCAGAAGATAATTATAAGGAGCCAAACTTTGTTAAGATTCTTTACCATGTTTTTTAATATCTTGCAACAGTGATTGTTTCTATATTGGCTGCTCTTTCTGTACAGGTTGTTCTATGCTGGTGCATGTGAAGGACAGATGCCAGAGATTCTCACTATGATTCAGATCTCCAGGTTCACTCCCACTCCAGCTGTGCTATTCATGGTAAGTTCAGAAAGAGGTTTTACATGACATGATATAATTTACTCTGATTATTGCCAGTGTCCCAAAATCTTTAGTAGCCTACTAATACTAAAATTGTCATTTTATATACTTCTCTTTATTCTAAATAGGAAACACTGGAAGCATTTTAAAACTTGGGGATCAAACGTGACCTTTCCAAATTCCACCCAAATGTGTTATCCAGTACAATAGAGTGACAAACAATGACAATGCAGTAGTAATGCCAATACATTTATACTGATTATGGAGAGTTTAATGCCTATTCATAAAATAGGCAGTGGCGGCTCGTGAAAAAATCGTCCTACGTGCTACAAAAAACAAGCTAAATACGCTGTTTTAAATCTGCATATTGCCATGATGAACAACGCATACTTCAAACTTGGTACTACTACTACTACTACTACTACTACTACTGCTACTACTACTACTACTAATAATAATAATAATAATAATAATAATAATAATAATAATAATAATAATAATAATAATAATACAACTTTTCTCACAATTTATAACTCAGAACAAACAAAAACAACATTAATTTGGAAGCAGATGAATTCTTCGACAACTGTCTACGAGATAAATAATTCATTCGAGAAATATTGTTTTTACTAACCTAATGGCGCAACTTACATCAGTGCAAATAGAATCGTGGGAATATAGATCCGCACTAAGAACACTAATTTAATTTCACTTTATATACACTGCAGTTAATAAATAATTTGATAAAACTTCGTATAAACTTTAGCACTAACACAATGCCAGAAAAAACACGCACCAGTAATATAACTGCGAGATTAAAAACCGCACAAAGCAACTGAAAGAGCTGCCAACTGATTCATTGAGACCTCCCCTATTACCAGAGTAAATGTCCGGCTCCATGGCTAAATGGTTAGCGCGCTGGCCTTTGGTCACAGGGATCCCGGGTTCGATTCCCGGCAGGGTCTGGAATTTTAACCATCATTGGGTGTACGTGTTGTCGTCATCATCATTTCATCCTCATCACGACTCGCAGGTCGCCTACGGGCGTCAAATCAAAAGACCTGCATCTGGCGAGTCGAACATGTCCTCGGAAACTTCCGGCACTAAAAGCCATACGCTATTTCATTTCACCAGAGTAAATTACATTGTAATGCGGGATAACATTTAGGGTCAGTCAAAGATTCTTTGACTCACCTACGAATTCCTTATTTTTGACACAAAAGGAAGATGGATATTTTAATAAGCATGTGTGAGATAGATTGCCTCCACTTACGCTTTACTTTCGAACCCAGACGATGCTACTCTCTAGTGGCAGATTCGCTTACCACGTTCAACATAAGCACGGCCGACTGGATCCGTCGCTGCGCTCCGGGTAGCAGGAGACATCGAGTAATTCTACCCCCTTGCGGGAGAGGAAGTAACTATAAACGGGATCAGTGAAAGTTGATCCCGGTTTACGGTATACTCCGCCGGCTAGGGGGAGTGTTGCAAGCTTGGCTGCGCCTGCGTATTGCTTCCTTCAGGCTACAGGCAAGGGCTCACTTCACATGAGCATGAGCCTTGTTCTCCGGGAGAACGGCGCTAGGTGTTCGACAGATCTCGTCCTGATTTGCACAAAACACAAATTCATATCGTACTCAAAACGAAAAGGCACCAGGATAATTGTACTGTACATAAATAATATTCCTTACAGTTCCAAGCTACGTGCTGGAGCCCGGTAGCACGTACTGACCGGCCGCCACTGAAAATAGGAGGTTCTTTTCTCTGAGTGAACAACAGATTTGTAAGAAATCTGTTTACATCTTATCAGGTACAAGAAGTTGGTACACTCACTTCCCGTTAAACCAATCAGGCAGATTGTTTGCAAAATTAATAACTGGTTTGATAGAAGGCAGTTCAGGTTTAGGAAAGGTTATTCCACCAAAGCTCAACTTATAGGATTCCAGCAAGATATAGCAGATAACTTGGATTCAGGAGGTCAAATGAACTGTATTGTGATTGACCAGTCTATGGCATTTGATAGGGTGGATCATGGGAGACTAGTAGAAAAAATTAGTGCAGTTGGACTAGACAAAAGAGTGTCTGAATGGGTGGCTATATTTCTAGAAAATAGATCTCAGAGAATTAGAGTAGGTGAAGTTTTATCTGATGCTGTAATAATTAAGAGGGGAATTCATCAAGACAGTATTATTGGACCTTTGTGTTTTTCTTATATACAGCGTGATTCAGCCACCCCTTTCCAATGTAGTTTTATGCAACCCACAATATTCATTCCATTCTGAAAACATCTGCCCTACCGGTATGCTCAGGCAACACAACCGAATATCTTGGTATTTACCGCCTTACCATGATAGGATGCCGTAATGTTATACTCGTATTAAACACTAGAAGATATGCGTGTGCCATCTAGATCATATGAACCTGACACGCTGGCGAAACACTAAATTGATAATTGTGACCGCAGTAAACCTAATACTTGCTATAAGCTGCCCAGTGTGCTGTATGGAACCGCATTTTAGTTCGTAAAGGCGTGGCAGAGTGGGCTTGCATGTCAGGTGGGAGGTTCGAGTCTGGGGCAAAGATTATAAAATTTGAAATATTTGTTTAATATGTACCACACGCACTGTAAGTTCAGTACCCGATTTCATGCAAATTGTGTGTGAATGAATGTGTCTGTGACCCTAAGAAGGGCCGATTAGTTAGTAGGCTGGACACATACAGACCGGAAATAATAGGAACATAACTGCCTTGACAATGTTTTATTGCAGCAAATGCTCGATGTGATGACCATGTTGGTTTATGCACATTTGGGCCCGATGTCCAATAGATTGTCTTGTGTGCTGAAGAATTCCAGGTGTAATTGCTACGCAGGCGTTCGTGATGAGTTGCTGGAGCTGGTCGGGGTTTTCTGGCACTTGAGTTTAAACGACGTTCTTCAAATGTCCCCACAAGAAGAAGTCTAATGGCATTAAATCCAGCAATCTGGAAGGCCAAGAAACAGGGCCTCCTCGTCCTATCCATTTCCCTGGTAGTTCCTCATTAAGATGATTACGAACAAACAAAGTCAAATGTGGTGGAGCATCATCCTGTAGCAACCACATTGTCAAACGACCGTGCAAGGACACATCCTCCAGCAGCAGTGGGAGTTCCTGATACAGAAAGTGCAGGTAGCATGGGCCCGTCCAGTGGCTTTCAAAGAAATAAGGTCCAATCAGGTGATTCCCCAAGATTCCATACCAAACATTCACTCGCCATCGTACTTGATGGGCCGCCTGTTACACCCAGTGAGGATTGTCCGGACTCCAATAGCGCATGTTGTGGTGATTGACGTTCCCATTATTGTGGAAGCATGATTCGTCCGAGAACAGGATATGCAATACAAATGCTGCAACCTTGTCCAGCCTGCCTAGTGTAGCTCCAGATGGTATGGGTTAAATTTATGTTCATGCAGTATTCGCCAGACACACGGCTGGCTGGCGTTCACCTGTCATCCAATTGCCTTGTACTGATGTGTGGATTATTACGAGCTGCCTCCAGAATGGCCTCTTCTGTTTCACCCGATATAACGGGCCTATCGTGGACTGGTGGCTGGTTGGAAATCACGCCTGTTGTACTTAGGCATCTTTCAACACGGCGGAATGTCGTAGCAGCTGGGTGTTGCCTGTCGGGATACCATTCCTGGTACATAGTACTTCGCACGCATTTTGTCTTGCTTCCCCATAAATGAGAAGCATGTCAACATATTCCTCTGTGGAAAACATGCCGAATGACAACAGAGATTACAGTACATTCAGACCCTAAGCAGCTGAGTATGCGCAGGGCACAAGGTGAATAACAGCGTCATTCTGCTGTCTGAATGTGGCAAACGTAGGCTTGTGTTTACATATTCAAACATCATACTGATGCAAAAATATTTGAATGATGCAGGATTCGAACTGCCGTTGGCACATTCCGTCAATTGCTAGGCGAATGCCTAATCACATCCGCTGTGCTACACAGCCGGAAACATGTTGGTAGAATGACAAGAGCAGAGTACATACGCCATCCGGTTCGGTGTTTAAGACATTAATTACTGCACTGTTACCTAGTTTTATGCATTGATTCCCCTCTTCGTTACACCCGATCATGAGGCTTGACACATTAACATAGTTACATGGTAAAAGTACATTGCTACATGATTTCACGGTGTCATGTTTTACAAATGGATGATATAACATTTCGCTAGGGTTCAGAATCATGTGCAAAATGTGTTCACTGAACATTAGTACCATACATTACGCCTGCAGGGGAATAGCACCCCTATAACCATGTGTACGTTAGTTGGGCTGCAGCAAATGATATTGGAAGGGGCTGCTGAATCACACTGTATATAAAAATCATATGATTAAAGAAGTGGAATCAGAGATTAGGCTTTTGAAGATGATTTAATTTTGTATAGAGTAATAAATGAGTTACAAGATTGTGAGCAAATACAAAATGTCCTCAATAATACTGTATTGTGAGATGGACAGCAGGCAATGGTATGATGATGAACATGGTTAAAAGTCAGGTTCTGAGTCTCACAAATAAGAAAAGTCCTCTCACTTTTAATTACAGCATTGATGGGGTGGAAGCTCCTTATGGAAATCATTGTATGTACCTAGGTCTTAATATAAGGAAAGATCTTTGTTGGGGTAATCACATAAATGAGACTGTAAATAAAGGTTACAGATCTCTGCACATGGTTATGAGGGTATTTAGGGGTTGTAGTAAGGATGTAAAGGAGAGAGCATATAAGTGTCTGGTAAAATCCCAACTAGAGTATGGTTCCAGTTTATGGGACCCTCACCAGGATTACTTGATTCAAGAACAGGAAAAAATCCACAGAAAAGGAGCTCGATTTGTTCTGGATGATTTCCAACAAAAGATTAGCATTACAAAAATGTTGCAAAGTTTGGGCTGGGAAAACGTGGGTGAAAGGAGATGAGCTGCTTGACTAAGTTGTATGTATATGATTAATTTCATTATTAAACTGTATTGAAATTCAATATATTAATATTTACAATTAATTTATTGAAAACCACCTGTTCAATACTTTACAGTCTTTATGACTATGATATGATCATTCTATTAAGATTGTTATAGTACATGTTTCACCTGTCATAGCAGGAATCATCAGCCATAAATTCTATACTCGAAGTCAGAGCTCTGGGATGGATGTTATATTTAAAATTATTCTTAAAATCTAGTTGTTTACAATGATTTACAATGATGTATAAGAACATTATGGTCACATTTTGGATTGAATTGGTTAATCTTGTCGTAAAGTTTTAATGTGATATCATGTTTATGTTCCCATCTAAGAGACAATGTGAGAATAATATTAACATACATAATATCAGTGGCGAAGCTGGGGGGGGAATCTAAAAGTCTCAGATTCCCCAGACGAAATACAAATAATAAATTATTTATATAAGGCACGAAAATTATGTCTAATACAGTGAAACCTCGGAATGCGAGTAACTTGGTCTACGAGTGTTTTGCAAGACGTGCAAACATTTTAAATAAATTTTAACTTGATAAGCAAATGCAGTTCTGCAACATGAGCGTCACGTGTGCCTACATTTTCCCCTCCCCTGTTCGTTTGTTGAATGGATGAACAAGGTCTTTGGTCTGTAGTGAAGAAATACCTTTCAGAAAATAATCTGCCGCTCAAAGTCTTGCTGGTTATAGACAATGCTCCTGCTCATCCTCCAGGCCTTGAGGCCTTGAGGACGACTTACTGGAGGAATTCAAGTTCGTTCAGGTTAAGTTGCTTCCTCCCAACACTACTTCACTTCTCCAGCCTATGGATCAGCAAGTCATTTCGAACTTCAAGGAGCTATACACCAAAGCACTATTACAGCGATGCTTCGAAGTGACCGAAGAAACAAACCTTACCCTCCGATAGTTTGGAAGAAATCATTTCCCCATTTTGAACTGCCTGAAGATCATCGATAAAGCCTGGGATGGAGTCACCAAGGGAACTCTCATTTCTGCTTGGGGAAAGCTGTGGCCTGACTGTGTTCTTGGAAGTGAATTTGAGGGGATTGTTGGTGACAATGAGCCGCCGATTGTCGATAAAATTGTGTCTTTAGGGAAGACTATGGGGCTGGAGGTGAATGACGTGGACATTCAAGAGCTGGTGGAAGAACATAGTCAGGAACTGACCACCAACGAACTGATGGACCTGCATCGCGAACAACAGGAGGAGGTTATGGAGATCTCATTCAGGGAAGAGGAGGAAGAAAAGTCACTGGAATTTCTCACTTCAACTGAGATTCATGAGAAGTGCAAAATGTGGGAAACTTTGCAAAATTTTGTAGAAAAACACCACCCGAATAAAGCTGTAGCAGTGCGAGCAATGAATCAGTTCAATGACAATGCAATGTCACATTTTCATGAAATCCTCAAAAAGAGGCAAAAGCAACAGTCATTGGAAAGGTTCCTCATTAAAGTTGCATGGAAAGAACACAATTTCAGTGAGCCAACAGATAGCAGTGATTCCGTTAGTGAAATTCGTGCTACACAGTAACTCTTCTCATGTCATCTTTCGTCTCCCTCACACCAACAATGATTCTGTTGTAAGGAAAAGTGCACTGTAATTTGTTTTACATTATATTTTGTTTTAGAAATTGTATGCGAATAAATATTTTTGCATTGTGGATGAATCATCCACGTTTTAATTGGTTCTTATGGGAAAACTTGCTTTGATATACAAGCGCTTTGGATTACAAGCATGTTGCTGGAACAAATTATGCTCGCTATCCAAGGTTCCACTGTGTACTTAATAGACTTCATGTCTCTCCACTTACTCACAGAACACTGAGACTGGCCTTTGAGTCTGGCTTCAGCTAGACTCTTACTTTCCTGCTAGCGGGCGGGGCTTTTGCTGGTTGCTATGACAACGTATGATGTCATGCAGCGGTAAGTGCTCTCTTTGAAACCTAGCTGGGAGTCTAGTCTCCAAGTCTCGAGTTACGAGTTAATGTTTACGTTGTGATCTGTTGATCTGTGAAGTTTACAAATTATTAGTGGTCTGTATTTTGTGAAAAGAGTTGCCAGTATCTTATAAATCTGTGTATAATGAATGAAAGTAATGATGTTATTACATACTTGCTTCAAACTCCATTTTCTTCTTTGTCTTTCGAAGAAAAATGTGCCCTGAAAGACAAGCGGCCACAGCCATTATTGAAAATTGTACAAAAGGATGGAAACCAAATAAGAACTTTCCAGTCCCAATGGTATAAGGATTATACATGGCTTACAGCAAGTGTGACAGATTGTAAGTTTTATTGTTACATTTGCATATTATTTGGAGGTGATAGTGAATGGAATGAGGGTGGCATCAGTACCCTAAAAAATGTTCATAGATGAGCATGTAAACACCAGATTTCAAAAAGACATAATCAGAACAGTGAGCGTTTTCTTCTTCTCGGCAGGAGTAGAATAGAGCCTGCCTTATTAGAAGCGGCTCATCTTGCAGCTCTAAAGCATAATGAGTTAGTAAATCATAATAGATGGGTTCTTGGCAGGTTAGTTCAAGTGGCGTGTTTTCTCGGAAAATAAGAACTTCCATTCCGTGGGCATGACGAGAGTAGTGACTCCGTAAATAAAGGTAACTACCTCGAGACCCTGGAATTGCTAGCACAAGAAGAACAATTCATGAGAGAGGATCTGGGGGCAACTTCAGGATTTGAAGGAACTTCGAGTGACATTCAGAATGAACTTATTGACTGTGTAACTCAAGGGATGAATGAAGAGATTCAAAAAGAACTTTCTATTTGTGAACATGTATCAGTTCAGGTGGATGAAACATTAGATATATCTTGTCAGAATCAGATGAACATTATATTTCGGTATTGTGTTGGCTATAACGTTCACAAGAGGTTTGTGGGGTTCTACGATGTCTCAAAAGATAAAAGTGCCATTGGACTGTCAGCCGTAATATTGAATGTTTTAAGAAAATGGGGCGTAGAAAAGAAATTAATATGTCAGACTTATGACGGGGCTTCAGTAATGGCGGATTCTACAGGGGGTGTTCAAACTATCGTAAAGCAAGTTTGCCCACATGCAATGTTTATACATTGCTATGCACATAAGCTTAATTTGGTACTCTTGTATGGAGCAAAAGCTATAAAGAAAGTGCGTCTCTTTACTTATGATTTGACTGCCTTCCATACTGTGATAGTACATATATCACACCCCCGAATTATATGTAGAACTTAGAGATATTATTGTCTGTATTCGATTTATTATTATTATTATTATTATCATTATTATTATCGGTATTTTATTTGTATATTTTGCCATTTATATTGGTAAGCTGGAAGATATCCACATATGTAGGTATGAGTAATTTGTTTTGCACGAGTGGGAAAACATTGCTTTAATAACTCTGGTAATTTGAATGAGTCATCTGGCTACCCCAGTGTTTGTTGATGTACTTGTGTCAGGAAATTCCATTAGGCATGTATATATCCCAGCCTGATGAGATGAGCTTGTTGTTGTACCAGGGAAATTTGATGATTCATGTAAAACTCCCGAGTGTTTGTTTATAACTTGGGAGAAAGAAGAGGTATACTCATGATTGGCTGGCAAGCACCAATCCAGGCGTATCATCTGAGAGGAGGGGGATGTTGATGTCTATAAAGGTTGATCATACGGCGGCAACCGGGGACATTGTGAAAAGGACATTGTATGGAACATTGTAAGGGTGATTGTAGAGGTGATTGTAAAGGAACGAGAAGGAAGATAACTACAACTACAACTACAACTGAGGCACTGTACGGGAAGGAAGTGGTGCTGATACACGGTACTGGAATGACACGGCAGCAATGGACTGGACTTCAAACGTTCGTGGAGCGTAGTCTTGTTATGTTTGTGGAAAGTGGCTGATTGAGGAGAGTGCTTGCGCATTAAGTATTGTAGCACTTGTGGCGGCCTAGCATTATATGTTGGTGAAAGCTATCTCAGACTTTCCATAAATTTATATGTTGAGGATCGACAGACGTGTGTATATATCTTTACAACAAGTGTTAAAATATGTGAACACAGTAGTACAAGGTACAGTATCTGTGTGATGTGATAACTGCCGATTATGAGAATCGGTAAGTCGAATTGATATAGAGACAGTGAAGGGTATTTATCTTCATACATGTACATTGTTCATCGGACTATTTACAAATGGTAACTTAGTTCTCGCTTTCGTTTTCCCACTGTTTTCATTATTATTATTGTTGTTGTTGTAAATATGGAGTCTTCCAGCAATATTTTATGTGTGTATTATATGTATAATGTTGTATGTTGATGAGGTGCTCATGCACGGAATTTGTTAAGAATATAGGTAGCTATTTTAGAATCAGTGTTATTGATGAACCTAGGTGCAGTTCCTACCTAATTAGTCATTTTCAGGAGGTTAGGTAAGGCCTGCAGCAGATGTACCAGTACGCAGCATTATGTACACGCCCTGGGATATAAAGTTTATCATGCTCTTATCTAAATTCGAGGGATCCATTATGGTGAACTCTGGCGCCCATACTACGAACATTTCGGTTAATTATGCTTATTAATTTTATTAAGTTTTTGAGTAATTTTATTTATATATTTTTATTTATTGATTTTATTTATTTAGTAATCATCAATTTGTTACAATTGGCTTCCCAACGTGTGGCTGAATGATTGGTACATCTGTTAGGCTTATAAGCGTAGGTGCACTTGTCAGGTGTGGTTGGAATTCTGCGAACTATGTCAGTGAAGTGTTTTATATGTACGTGATATGTATGTTGGAGTATGAAGAAATGTTGTAGCGAGTCGAGTATTATAAGACTGAGAAATAGAGAGGTTGTTAAAGTTGCTAGTACTATGAATCAGGATAAGAGAAGTCAAAAGAATTCCACCACATTGAGTTTATCTAATTTAAGTGAGAAAAGCGAAATGGCTGATAGTAGGAAAGATCAATCGGTAACGATAGGTGAGGAACCGAGTAACCCGTCTCAAACTCAGAACGTAGGAGATCAAGGCTCTGTATGATTAAATCGCTACTTAATGAGTTTAAGAGTGAATTGTCCAGTAAAATCGATAATATGTATGTTGGATTGTCCAGTAAGAT
Organism: Anabrus simplex; assembly: GCF_040414725.1. Classification (NCBI taxonomy): domain Eukaryota; kingdom Metazoa; phylum Arthropoda; class Insecta; order Orthoptera; family Tettigoniidae; genus Anabrus; species Anabrus simplex. The sequence goes on from NC_090265.1 coordinate 1,408,508,627, forward strand.
CGACGAGCGGGGTAAAGTGTTAAGGGAGGCATTTGATAAAGTAGGGAGTGAAATTGTTTATCAGAGAGATTTTCAGAATAGGGGGCGGGATGAAGTTAAAGAAGATGTGTTGGATGTCTTACTTTGTGCTAGTGGTGATGGTAATAGCGGTGTTACGATCGATAATCTTACAGAAGTTTCTGAAATTGAAAGTGAAGTTTTTTGTGAAGTTGATGAAGGTTGTTTAGTAAGTGAAGAGTGTTTACGGAGTATACATCATGAGGATGTTTTTGTTGAGGAGAGTAAAGTTAGGTCCATTATGTGTGAAAATGGTGACTTGGAGATTAATGAAACTTCTGGTAGGAGAGTCGAGAGTAGCAGCGTTGTTGGCATGAAGGTAGTGCAAGTAGGAGCTGATATGAAAGGTGGTGAAGATGGATTGATTGTTGAGACATTGAGTAGTAATGATTGTGATCTCGAAGTGAATTATGGTAACGATTTCAGTAGTAGGATGAGGGTGAGTGAGGGAATGTGTGCTAAGTGTGGTGTGAATGAGCTTGATATAATTGAAGTACGTATGTTTGATAAGTGTGAGTTAACTATGACCGTTGTTCGCGAAGGATTGTTTGAAGCGAATTGTACGTCAAGTTTTGTGCTTAAGGGGATTCATCGGAAGGGTCGTAAATTGTATGGTGATTCAGGGTTTGAAGATTTTGTGAGAAATTTTTGTGTCAGAGATCATGTGCGTGTGTTGGGAATGTTTAAGGAAAGTGAGAATGGAAGTGTGCGTGAGATGAAAGAAAGCCTATCCAAGCGAGTGTGTTATGTTTTATTTAATTCTGAGAGATGTGTGGATGATGTGAATGACGTTCTGAGTGATAGCGAGGTGGAATGTGTGAAAAAGTATGTGATTTGTTTGCTTGCATTAATTATGAGTTTGTGGAAGAGTAAACATTGTGAGATTCCCGCGCATTTCAGAAAGAGGGATTTCTTGGTTATGAATGTTCCGAATGAAAGTTTGTATAATTCTTGTGTGACTGGCTGGTATGAATGTTTGTGTGTGAGATAGAGTGTATTCTAGACGTAGTTAGTTTTTATTACGGTACGCATTCCTCGCTTATCGATGTCGATATTACGTTTATATGTATTTTTTTCAATTATATCAGGGTCCGTATACTGTGGACAGTAGAATAGGCAAGTGTGCTTATAGGCTCCTAACCGCTGACAACAAGGTTCTTGGGACATTTAATATCTATAGCCTTTGCAGATATAAGAGATAGGTTCTGCACCTTGGATGTATATATTTCCAATTTTAATGTATGTGTACAGTAGCAAAAAGAGATTGTGTTCTATGGTATATGAAACAATCAGAGTTGTGTGTACATAGACATATTATTATTATTATTATTATTATTATTGTTTGGACAAATTGTATTTCGTGTGTGTGAATACAATGCAGTAGACGCAATGTATATATCATTATTACGGTAATTTAAGTGTTCAGTTATGTCATTATAAGGTTATGTATGAAGTTCTGTTTTATGGTGAATCATAATATGTGATATCATCGATTCACCAAGGGGGCGTTATGTGATAGTACATATATCACACCCCTGAATTATATGTAGAAGTTAGAGATATTATTGTCTGTATTCGATTTATTATTATTATTATTATTATTATTATTATTATTATTATTATTATTATTATTATTATTATTATTATTATTATTATTATTATTATTATTATCAGTATTTTATTTGTATATTTTGCCATTTATATTGGTAAGCTGGAAGATATCCACATATGTAGGTATGAGTAATTTGTTTTGCACGAGTGGGAAAACATTGCTTTAATAACTCTGGTAATTTGAATGAGTCATCTGGCTACCCCAGTGTTTGTTGATATACTTGTGTCAGGAAATTCCATTAGGCATGTATATATCCCAGCCTGATGAGATGAGCTTGTTGTTGTACCAGGGAAATTTGATGATTCATGTAAAACTCCCGAGTGTTTGTTTATAACTTGGGAGAAAGAAGAGGTATACTCATGATTGGCTGGCAAGCACCAATCCAGGCGTATCATCTGAGAGGAGGGGGATGTTGATGTCTATAAAGGTTGATCATACGGCGGCAACCGGGGACATTGTGAAAAGGACATTGTATGGAACATTGTAAGGGTGATTGTAGAGGTGATTGTAAAGGAACGAGAAGGAAGATAACTACAACTACAACTACAACTGAGGCACTGTACGGGAAGGAAGTGGTGCTGATACACGGTACTGGAATGACACGGCAGCAATGGACTGGACTTCAAACGTTCGTGGAGCGTAGTCTTGTTATGTTTGTGGAAAGTGGCTGATTGTGGAGAGTGCTTGCGCATTAAGTATTGTAGCACTTGTGGCGGCCTAGCATTATATGTTGGTGAAAGCTATCTCAGACTTTCCATAAATTTATATGTTGAGGATCGACAGACGTGTGTATATATCTTTACAACAAGTGTTAAAATATGTGAACACAGTAGTACAAGGTACAGTATCTGTGTGATGTGATAACTGCCGATTATGAGAATCGGTAAGTCGAATTGATATAGAGACAGTGAAGGGTATTTATCTTCATACATGTACATTGTTCATCGGACTATTTACAAATGGTAACTTAGTTCTCGCTTTCGTTTTCCCACTGTTTTCATTATTATTATTGTTGTTGTTGTAAATATGGAGTCTTCCAGCAATATTTTATGTGTGTATTATATGTATAATGTTGTATGTTGATGAGGTGCTCATGCACGGAATTTGTTAAGAATATAGGTAGCTATTTTAGAATCAGTGTTATTGATGAACCTAGGTGCAGTTCCTACCTAATTAGTCATTTTCAGGAGGTTAGGTAAGGCCTGCAGCAGATGTACCAGTACGCAGCATTATGTACACGCCCTGGGATATAAAGTTTATCATGCTCTTATCTAAATTCGAGGGATCCATTATGGTGAACTCTGGCGCCCATACTACGAACATTTCGGTTAATTATGCTTATTAATTTTATTAAGTTTTTGAGTAATTTTATTTATATATTTTTATTTATTGATTTTATTTATTGATTATCATCAAAAAGTTACAATACATATTTCAGCAAGTCATCAAAGAGAACTCAAGTCCTAAGAGATAAAGGCTTTAAACTTCCCCCGGCATGTACAACACGTTGGAACTTCCAGTCCAGAGCAACACTAACAATAGCATCCCATTTCAAGAAATTGAAAGAAGCTCTTACACACGTTGTTGATAAAGATGAAGAATGGGATGGTGAATCTGTTAATGGTGGTATGGGACTGGTTAAAAGATTAGATGACCCTAATTTCTTCTTCCTGTCGTGCGTCTTCAACAATATATTTTACTACACGGATCATTTATTCAAGGTGCTGCAAGCAAAATGCACATCTAATGTAAATATCTGCAACCATGAGATAAAGCAAACCATAAATAACTTAAAAAATCTGAGAAATGAAGAAACAGTGAATGAATGAATAGACACCAGCAAAGCTCTCAATACCGCAATGACAACAGAATCATTTGTAGTGCCATCCCTCACAGCATTAGCATGTGAAATAATTGATACCACCATGGTACAGATGGAAATACGGTTCTGTGACTTTGAAAACTTCCATTTCGCTGAATTATTAGATGGGAATCAATTTAAGGCTTACAACACAAGTTTTCCCTCAATGAAAATGAAACAACTCCTGAAGATGTACCCTTTTTTCAAAAGTGAACAACTGACAAAAATTAACTTGTGAACGTGTAGGCCTATTCTGATGAAGCTAAACATCTACCTCCACAAATACTGCTAAAATATATGTTGGATAATGGTCTGGACAAGGTTTATGAACAAACAACACGTTTGGTTCATTTAGCTCTCACATTTCCAGTGACAACATATTCGAGTGAAAGAAGTATGAGTGTGCTAAAACGCATAAAAACTTTCCTAAGAAATTCAATGACAAACAGTAGACTATGTAATTTAAGTGCACTTGCGATAGAGAAATCTCTATTGCACAAACTGTCAAATAACCAGAGCTTCAGGGACCACGTCATTGATATATTTGCAGAGAGAAAGGAGCGCTGCATACACATGCTTTATAAAAGAATTTAAGGTAAGCTTGAACAATATTCTTAGACTCCCCAAGTAATATAGCTAGCTTCGCCACTTCATAATATTGATACTGGGTTGACAATTGATGTCAAATAGGACTCAAAATATTTACAACAGATTTTTCAGTATGTACAAGAAATCAATATGCTTAGCTTAAAATGATTTGTGGATTAGCTAAAATCTTCATAGATTAAATTCTTCACTTTGTTAAAATGAGAGTCTTTATTAATAATATTCAAAGTGAAAATCCTGGTTGGGTAGCAAGTATAGCTAGCGAAGGGTGCTTGATAAAGTCTCATTCATATGACAAATAATCCCATTTTCTCTTTAAATATGCAAGTGTGCTGTCTAGGTCATGAAGCTTGTGAAGTTATCACCTGTGTAAGTCTGAAGAGGAGTTCAACTGGATTCTTAGGTGTAATTGAAACTGCATGTGATGCGTTTTGAAGTCTATGAAATAAGATGAAAAAGTGTGTGAGTTGCTAAATTTAGAGTTGTTCACTAGTGGAATTAATCTTCTTAACACTTACCCTTTAGACTTCAAGAGAGATGTCCGGCAGCGTTGATTGTGTGAAGTGGTCTGACAGTCGCTGTACCTCTACTCCTCATGTTGTAGGGGTGTGTCATTAGAGGCGGGGAGTATGTCGGATGAAGAGGGGTGGGCGGGGTGTTAAGATCACTGTTGGTATGCGTAGGGGAAGGAGTGTGGCCATTAACAGCAGCTAATGTCCTGTCTCCTGTGTTTCAACACATACTAAAGTGAGCAAAGTATTTACTTTCAAAGCTGGAAATTTTATAACATTCAAGCTCTTTAGGTCCTTTTAATTGTTTTGATGCCAAAAATTTTGTTTTTTCTACAGCATCCATGCTTGTTAACATAACAAATTGGAACTACGGTCTGTGCTACCTACTTTTTACAGTTTGATTGAGTTTAATCTCACTAGATGGCAGAAAAAATCAGCAGAAAAAATAGTCCAAGGTACAACACTCTCCCCTGCATACATAACCAGTACGCACGCACACACACACACACACACAAAACTATTCTGCTCTTGTGATACAAAAGAAGGAATGAGTTTCATGGGGGCTGCCAAGCTGAAGAAGTAAAGATGCGCTTGGTTCCTCTGAAAGGACACGAGTTTCATTCCCTTCAAAGAATTTTAGGAATTTAGATTTCCAGTTCTAGAGAGAAATGCAATCCTGAGGTTCACTCACTTTACAATTGAAATGAGTGCCAAGTTTATTTCTGGGAGCAGAGGCAGCTAGGTGTAACCACTCGATCCCTATTAGTAGGGCTTACTGAGGTTAGGGATGTTGGAATCCTTTTATCTTCCACTCATCGTGGTGTCTTTTTGGCCTGTACAGAGAATGCATTAAATGAATTTCATATTTGTCTTTTGGTATTAATAAAAAGTCTTGGTCCTGTAAATAACAATTACGAGTACTAATGTATTGCCATTTTTTTCATTTTTTTCAGGCACTCCTTTCTATGCTGTACCTGACAGTTTCTGATATCATAGCCCTCATTAATTATGTTGGATTTGCCACATGGGTGAGTAACATCAGATCATTTCTTTGTTGGTATATCCAGAGATACATTATATTTATACTGGCTGATAAAACTGTTAAGAAATTGTACCTAAGTAAAGCATCTAGGAAAGAAAATTGCAACATTTGTGTCTCTAAGAAAAACATAGCATAAGGGTACAGGAAAAAGGAAAAACATGACTGTACATATCAACAACATCTGTAACGTAGAACTGTTACCACAGTCCTCTATGTGACGTCACTGCTTATGTCACATGATTTAGTTTGTTTCTTGATATGCTCTCCAAAACTAAATTCCCTCACTTGACCCTATAAACCCAACAGACGTCTATTATTGATGAAAGTCTTTGGATTGAAAGCCTTCATTATAATGTCAGATAACTGAGATGAAGTGGCAACATACTCAATCTCGATGTCCACAGTTGGAGAGAACAATAACAGTCGTCTTTTTTATTTATTTATTTATTTATTTAATTATTAGATACAGCCTATGGAGGGCCATTTTACACTAATAATAATAATAATAATAATAATAATAATAATAATAATAATAATAATAATAATAATAATAATAATAATAATAATAAGTTTAAATAAGTATAAAAGATAACAATGGTATAAACAACAATATTAAGTAGCAACAATAATTAACAATTTTAACAGTAACAATGTAACAACAATGACAACGGTAACTGGCACGTGTCGGTTTCAGAAATTAGGAAGAAGAAAAGTCAAGGGTTGGAGGGACGGAAGAAAGTGAAAACCTGGAGAGGACTTCAAAGGAATCTTTTAATTTTTTGTTTGAAGGATGCGAAAGGTGTGAATATGTCGATATCGGGTAGTGAATTACCAAGAGTAGGGAGACGGTGGAAGATAGAGCGTTGTTGTAAGGTTAGGCGCGGATGGGACACATGATGGGTGCGCCGGTTGCGTGTAGGGCGGGGAGGAACTTGTATAGGGAAGTACGCTGGAAGAGAATTACATTTGGTGTAGCCATTGATTATTTTGTGCAGGTAACATAGATCAGAGAACTGTAAACGGCTTCTCAGGTCAAGTATACCCAGGTAGTTCATAATGTCAGATTTAGTTTTGTTCTTAAAAACAGGATTACGAGTCTTAACAATGAAAGTGAAAAAGTTAAAAATACTATTTAGTTGAGATATGTTTGTGATAGCAGATGAGGACCAAATAGGGGAACAAAAGTCAATAATGGGGAGAACATATGAGACAAAGTATAATTTTAAGGCGTTAATATCATTAATTTCAGTAAATCTGTAAAGAATGCCCAGAGTACGCATAGCACGGGATTTTATGGAGTGAATGTGAGCAGAGAAGGTTAGTTTACAGTCTATTATAACACCTAGGTCTCTTACCTGAGAAGCCGATTGCAATGTATTTCCGTGGATGGTATATGCAGTGTTCATTCCTTGCTTTAGCAATGAAAAGGAGATTGTATTGCACTTCTTAAAATTGGGAGAAAGATTCCATTTCTTAAACCAGTCACCACACGAATTGAGAACAGTCTGTAATTCGTCACAGTCATCAGGCGTAGACACTTCTCTTAGGATTTTCAGGTCGTCGGCGTACAAGAGGAGGGAACACTATTTCGGGTGCAAAAAATTATGTCATCGATATAGAGAACAAAGAGTAGGAGTCCCAGAATACTGCCCTGAGATACTCCTGATAACACAGATAACCATGATGAGGCAGATTCAGGGAGTACCACTCTTTGTTTTCTGCTGGAGAGGAAACTTGTGATCAATGACAAGACGGGGCCATGGATATTAAATCTGGTCTTGAGTATAATCTACTAGAAATGTGAAATAATAGAAGCTGTTAGCTTTAAATCATACACACAGCAGAAGTACAATCAATTCAACACATAACTTTAAATCATACACGCAGCAGAAGTACAATCAATTCAACACATAAATAAAGACAAGGCCAGGTTCCTAGAGGCATATAAACCATGGAAAGGGCAAAGGGACAGGAAAGAAAGAATAATCTATCCTTTAAAATTTTTTTTTTATACAGTATATTGAAAATCTTTCTCTTCCAGAGGATTAAAATGTAAATATTTAGGGATATTAAAAATAATATAATGAAAAGGTAAATCTCTTACAATCACTTGAAAACCTGTTGAACCATGGCATTGGGATCAATAACAATTTACACAAAATGTTTTGATAATAATTACTACTGAGATGATTTTATGTTCATGAGGTGAACACAGGCTTGCAGACTGTCATGTTATTACATTTACACCTAATAAAGATCAAGAGATATTAGCACCAAACTATCTACCATACATTCAAGAATCCCACATGCAAAAATTGAGAATGAACTACTCTAGAAGAAATGTGTTTGCCGAATTCTTAGTCCTGAAGGACGCGAGTTATTTAGTAGCATGCTAGCACTTAAGATTTCTAACAAATACCGGTTCATCCCACAGAAAACAACGGTGGATTAACATTTCTAAACAACAAGGTGGTTTCCTCTGTTGAGCAATAAAATGGGAGGACAATCATTTATCAATCAAAGGGAAATAGAGACACGGAAGGCTAACATAATAAGAAAATTGTAAACCTTATACAGATGACATCTATAATGAATGGTAATAGAATAATCTACCCCTCATACAGGAAACTCACTTAGGCAATTGATATTTATGTAAAATTCCATAGAAAGAGTAAGGTTAATTCTTCTTATTATTATTCTATTTGCAAACATTATCCAAAGTACTTGACATATTTCTAATTAATACCATCTTTTACAAACCATGTTCAGAATGATATAACTTTTAAGAAAGGGATCCATCTTTCAAGCTAATCTACAAATCCTTTTGTAAACATTACAGAAAAGTGTACACTGAATTGAAAAGGGAAAGAAAGAAAGAAAGAAAGAAAGAAAGAAAGAAAGAAAGAAAGAAAGAAAGGAAGAAAACAAATAAAGGGAAAGGGAATTCAAGAATCCCACATGCAAAAATTGAGAAAGAACTACTCTAGAAGAAATGTGTTTGCTGAATTCTTAGTCCTGAAGGACGCGAGTTATTTAGTAGCATGCTTGCACTTAAAGGTCTGTCTGTAGTTCCCTATTCATAATTGTTTGGTTTTCCAAAGTGCACGTAAAACACAGATCATGGCCCAGAATGTTAATGATTGCTCCCGCATCTCCATATGCCCCAAAGCAACGAAAGAAAGAAGGCATGACAAACAATGTTACGATGACTTCATTATAAGATGTGTCTCTCTAACTCTCACATGGTCTTTGAAATTATAGAATTAATGGAGCAGAGATTCGGCTCTCCCCACCTATAAGTCCATTGTGCTTGGGTATCCATACAACATTGGGAGCTCTCCCTTCTCCACCTTACATTTGGCAGAGATTGCTCTAATTTTTATGCCAGGTAAATAGATCAAGAATGTTGAAAAAGAATGCTGAAGAACGAGAGGTGGAGGAAATGTGAATGTCAAGATGATGTCACAAGAAGTGAAATACCGTACAAGGTAACTGCCAGTGTTTCGTGTAGCAAGAGACATGCTGTTTCCGACTGAAATGAAAATCCACAGCCTGTTTCCAGTCATTCGACTGGGTCAGGAATTGAATGAATGAAGCCCCCATCTAGCGGCGAGGATAGGAATTGTGCTGGCTGCCAAGGCCTGTCGCACTTTTCTGGGGCAATGATTGATGAATGACAGATGAACTGAAATGATATTGTAGAGTGTTGCTGGAATGAAATATGACAGGGAGAATTGGAGTACCCGGAGAAAAACCTGTCCCACCTCCACTTTGTTCAGCACAAATCTCACATGGAATGACCGGGATTTGAACCATACAACCCAGTGGTGAGAGGCCGGCGTGCTACCGCCTGAGCTACGGAGGCTCTGCTGTTTCCGACTAATCCACAAAATTGTTCCTCCAGCGAACTGTGTGAGATAATCGGTGCGCAAATGGCCGCTATTCATTTCTCCCATAAAATCAGCATTGATGAAACATTTGATGTCCAGACTCTGTTTCTTCTTGTATATTAGTCCATGATTTGATGTACCTATCAAAATGTCAATTATCTGCTTCATACCTTTCCACTCAGATGATTTAGGTTGATCTAAAAATTTAAAGGCTATGCTCACTGAGCAAGGTATGCCTGGATGTGTTGACGTGCTTAGGAACAAGGCATCCAACACTTTTAACTAAAAATTCCTCCTTTTCTTCTTCTGTAGTCTTATGTCTTCTCTGATAGTCACAACAGCCCTGCTTAAATCCATATTAAATCACTTTATCAATGTAGGCCTCTTGATGCAAAAAATTCAATCCATCAGAATGCTTTTCTATTTGCATTCCAAAAAATACGCCCAAACTGCTACAGTAATTTTAAATTTTTCTTTTAGATTATTCAGGAACAAATTAACTGCTTCCTCATCACCTGCAGCTACGCCATCATGAACATCAATTGCAGCTAATTTTACATCGGGGGTCTGTACTAACAAATAAACGTGGATCAGCATCATTAGGCTAGAGATTATTTTACTTTATGAAATTCACAAATTTCTTGTTTAATCTTCTGGATGCCTACTTCAGTCCCATATAAAGTGGCATTCAGCTTGCAGACCTAGCCTGTACCATCAGCAAAACCTTCAGGTTGAGTCATATCAGTCATATACACCTCTTCTTGCAACTCACAATATAAAAAGACTGTCTTTATATTGAATTGTTTCATGTAAAGAGATTCCTGAGCAACAACACTGATTAGAGCCCTGATTATGTCAAAATGAATCAACAAGCTAAAAGTCTCATCAAAATCAGTGCCTACTTCTTGGTTAAAATCTCTGGCCACTAAACATGCCTTCACCTTTAATATCCATCGACTGGTAATAATCTTCCTATTAGGTGGAGGCTCTACCAGGGTCCACATATTCTTCTTCTTAAGAGATTCAACCTCATTTTGGACATAAATCTTTCTGTTTTGAGTGTTAGGGGTTCATCGAAATAAACATCACTTTCTGCAACTAAAACATAGTCCTGCAGATATGAAGGAGTTATCTTAGGTCTAGAACTTCATTTCACTTCTTCAGCCTCCCACTTCAAGTGCCTCGGAAGCACAATCTTGAAAGACAACACTGTTAGGCAGGAAATACTCAGCAGGACACAGAAAGCATCAAACTTCTACAGTCAAGTCAGAAAATCTTCTCTGGGACTGCAAGATACCACAAAAAGCGAAAACAGTCATGTACCACACTTACTTCATACCAATCCTCATGTACGGTTTAGAGACATGTATCCTACTAAACAAAGACCTCAGTAGAATCCAAGCAACTGAAATGAGATTCATTAGAACCATGAACCAAACTACTAGAAAGAACAAGATCAGAAATGGAGTAAATAGGAAAGTAGCTGGTATCGAGGTTCCTATTACCAGTGTCATAAAGAAATACAGACTTCAGTGGTATGGGCACATAATGAGAATGAACAGGGAAAGACCTGTCAGAAAATATTTTGACATTAATCTCATAGGAAGAAGACCACAGGAAAGACCAAGAAAATGCTGGATAGAGACTCCAAGATCAGATGTGGAGGAGAAAGGACATAAATGGGAGGATGTACTGGAACAGAAGATGTATGAAGACAGGAGATGGCGAGCGCTTGTACACCACACCCGGGAAACTGGAATTGGGAAATGATGATGATGATGATGATGATGATGAGCTTCTGTTTTCTCAGAGTTTTCTTATCCTGAATCAGATTCTGCTGAGGTCAATGTTTTATCCTCTGCATGTGATTTAGTACGTTCTCTCGCTCAACTAAACCATATTTCAACTTTTTGTTTAGGTTCCTGATCTTTGAAAATTATATCCCTTGAAATCATAATTTTACTTGTTTTGGTGTCCCAAAACCCAGCCTGTACCATCAGCAAAACCTTCAGATTGAGTCATACAGTCATATACACCTCTTCTTGCAACTTACCATATAAAAAGACTGTCCTTATATTGAATTGTTTCATGTAAAGAGATTCCTGAACAACAACACTGACAAGAGCTCTGATTATGTCAAAATGAATAAACAAGCTAAAAGTCTCATCAAAATCAGTGCCTACTTCTTGGTTAAAATCTCTGGCCACCACACATGCCTTCACCTTTAATATCCATCGAGTGGTAATAATCTTCCTATCAGGTGTACCCAGCAAAATGTCAAGGCTAACTTTTGTTACCAAATTTTCTTCTTGATACCCTAGGGATATGTGCAAAACACTCCCTTCCAAATACTCTAAAATAATTAATTTTAGATGGAGGGCAATTTGCCACAATTCAGTCAGAGATTTTTCTTTTTTATCCATAGGTCCTCAGTTTAGAACAAAAGTAGCCATATTCACAGCTTCGGTTCACAATTTTATAGGCAAATCCTTGGAATGTGTCACTGAATGTGCTGCTTCAAAAACATTTAATTTTCTTGTTCCAGAACACCATTCTGCTCAGGATTGTTTGGTGCAGACATATGGTAATCAATGCTATTCCTCTTGAGATTGAGTTAACCCTTTAATTGTCATTAAATTCACCTCCTCCATTGCAAACCATATGATGAATAGTATGACCTGTTACCTTAACTTTGTTAATGAACATTTCCAAAGCTTCAGCAACTTTGTATTTATTCTTCAGAAAGAATACTCACCCATATAAGTCATCCTTGAAACAAACATGATACCTCGATCCTGCCAGTCATTTCTCTTGCATTGAACCACACACATCCGCATGGATCTACCCAGCATACAACTTTGATCAATCCTCTTTGCTTCTGAAAGGTTCTCTGTATTGCTTTCTGTAAACGCAACCATAGCAGAATTAATTGTGAACGTCTACTTTTGAAGTACAGTACTGTCTTCACATGCCGCTTACTTTGATGACATAATCGTTCATGCCATAACTGCAATGTATCACCGATTTCTAAAAAATTAACATCAGATGGCTTATCTACAAGCACAACCTTCATATTAAGTATGTATAGACCTGTAGGAGTAAGTTTCCCTGTAGTTTTTACTTGGCCATCTTTAATAAATAAACACTGATCATGTTTAACTTTAAATGCAGAGTATTGAGTTATGATTTGTAAAACAGAAAATACATTTATGCATACACCCAGAACATACCGAACATCCTTTAACTGATTTATTACCAAAGTTCCTCTGATAAACATCTTGACTACAATAATACTTTGAACATAGGCCTTGATCTATTTGGTACCAACTCAAAGAACTATCAGCATCGAAAAGCTTTCAAGTAAAATAGCTTCTGTTGCTTGCCAGATGTGTAGATTCAAGAGGACAAATTGGGGCATATAATTGAACTAAATAAATTAAGAAATAAATTAATTTCAGACCTTACTGAATTTAAGTTCTTATCACAGATAAGTAATTTTGTGTTTAATGATCTTGCAATTTCAGGTTCATTCTTCTTCTGAGACTTTTCATCTTTTCATTTCAGCTGAGTATTGGTGTAGCAGTTGTTTGTCTTCCAGTATTGCGGTACATGCAGCCCGACTTACCACGTCCCATCAAAGTGAATCTCTTCTTTCCTGTTATCTACATCCTGGCTAGCATATTTGTAACTGTTGTTCCTATTATTGCAAGCCCGGTGGAAACAGGTGAGCTATTAATAAGGGGGTTGTAATGTATGAAAAAATAAGGGAAAAAAGGCTGATGTAATCTTGAATGCTTCTACAATGGATACTATGTGTCATTGTGTTTGTCCAATTGTGTGCTCCTTTCATGTTCCTGTCTTTCTGTACATGACAGATTTGTACTTTTTCTTTTCTTTCCATTATTTATAGTGGAGATGAATAGGTTTCTAAATAAGAATTCGCTCTTTCATATTAATATCCTTTCTTTCCTCTCTCATTGGTACCAAATGTCATTCATCATATATTTACATGATGATTTGTTCTTGGTGATTTCAGACAAAAGAGTAGTAGGTCAGATGTACCGTATCACTATTGACCTTTCCCAGGCTTCTGATAGGTTTGTTCATGGGAGATTACTGATGATAATGAGGGCTATTGGACTAGACAAAAGAGTGGTTGAACGGGTGGCTACATTTCTAGAAAAATAGAACTCAGAGAATTAGTGTAGGTGAAGAGAGGGGTCCCACAGAGCAGAATTATTGGACCTTTATGTTTTCTTATATATATCAACAAATTAATCTAAAAAGCCACCTAATCGATACTTTATTTCTTTTGCCTTTGGCAAACTTAAAAATACATTAACAAACACAGTACATGTTTCGACCACTTAGTGGTCATCTTCAGCTGTATATAAAAATTCTTAGATGATAACATTTAAAAGCAAGCACATTGGATCTTAAAAACTATATCCCATGGGAATCCAAAAACTATTGTTCTAGATGCTTTAAATGAATTGGAAGATGGGGGGAGGGTTTGGGGGTAAGGAGATTTATGTGAATGATACTTAAATTACAGCATCGTTTACAATTGTGTTTAAAAAACTTAAATGTTGAAAAACATATTTAAAATATTTAAAAGCGTCTATGGTAAAATTCTTTTTGATAAAATTAGGTGGCGTGAATAAAAAGTTCGTGTTTGTAAAAATCTTCAGGCATTTGTGAGAAAATAATAACTTAATTAAAATTCACGTCTGTGGTGCTGTTAAACACTTTGTTTTTAATAAACACACTTTAAAATATTCTAGAGTGTCTATGGTAAGGCACTTATTAAAAAACACTTGTGCTTGAATGAAAGTTTATGTCAGATGCACCAGTCTTCAGGTATTTATTGTTTATATTTCATAACTTCTTTGAGTGATATTCTTGTGGTTAAAAGGCCGTGTTGACTGTTTAACTTCCGAGAATTGCTCTTCGGAATGTGATAAAAGAAAGAAATTGTGTTAGTCGTTTAACTTGTTAAAACCCTGTGGTGGCTTCTGTTATACAAAATGGCGATCTGATTCGGGCAGCTTGCCTCGCGATCTTATCTGGCAAATGTTTAATCCGCGTTGCCTTGGAGAACTGCCTTCGTGCACGACCTAGTGTGATAGCGGTGTGACATGGTCCGATTCCAAGTGTTTTTGAATAAGTGCCTTACCATAGACACTCTAGAATATTTTAAAGTGTGTTTATTAAAAACAAAGTGTTTAACAGCACCACAGACGCGAATTTTAATTAAGTTATTATTTTCTCACAAATGCCTGAAGATTTTTACAAACACGAACTTTTTATTCACGCCACCTAATTTTATCAAAAAGAATTTTACCATAGACGCTTTTAAATATTTAAAATATGTTTTTCAACATTTAAGTTTTTTAAACACAATTGTAAACGATGCTGTAATTTAAGTATCATTCACATAAATCTCCTTACCCCCAACCCCCCCCCCCCCATCTTCCAATTCATTTAAAGCATCTAGAACAATAGTTTTTGGATTCCCATGGGATATAGTTTTTAAGATCCAATGTGCTTGCTTTTAAATGTTATCATCTAAGATTTTTTATATACAGCTGAAGATGACCACTAAGTGGTCGAAACATGTACTGTGTTTGTTAATGTATTTTTAAGTTTGCCAAAGGCAAAAGAAATAAAGTATCGATTAGGTGGCTTTTTAGATTAATTTGTTGATTAAACTCATCGATACGGCCATGAAGTGGACAGCTTGCAATTCTTATATATACACAAGAACCTCGTTTATCCGAATTATATGGGACCGGAACTGATCCAGATTATCGAAAATTTGGATAATCCAAAAAAAGAATAACAAATACAGTACATGTCATATAATCTATTAACATAAGTTGTACAGTAATACTTTTTTTCAATTGTGCAAAATTTTAAGAACAGTTTTCATACATTTACGACTCAGTTTTATGCATTAAAATAATGTGCAATTTTTTTTCTGTTTTACAATTGTATAGCATTTGTGTGCAGCATGATCACTAAGATGTTTTACTAACAACAGTTCTGCTGGTGTGGTTTCAGTCAAGGATTCTAAATAGGCCATCAGTTTGTCCAACTACATTGTTGCCTCTCCATGGGGCATTGTTTCTTCTGATGGAACACCAGTTTCATTTACGAATTCACCATCAGTGAATGAATAATGTGTTGCATTCAGAAGAGCGTGGGTTCAAATCCCACCTCGGTCGTCCTGGGAATGGTTTTCCACGGTTTCCCTTTCTCAATTCCAGGCGAACGCCAGAACAGTACCTTTTATAGACCGTGGCCGAATTGCTTCCAATTCCTGTCTTTAACTATCCTTGGTGGAAAAGACATTCAAAAAGAGTCGACATCATGAATAAAATACTGTAGGCTTACAATTAAAAATGAATTTTTATTATTTTCGATCCAGATAAACCAGAGATCCAGATTAATGAGGGCCAGATAAATGAGGTTCTTGTGTATAAATGATTATGAGTGAAGAACTGGAAGCACAAATAAGGCTATTTGCAGATGTTGTTATACTGTATAGAGTAGGAAATAAGTTACAGGACTGTGGTTGTGAGATGGATGGCAGACAATGGTATGATGGTAAATGCGATGAAAAGTCGTGTTGTAAGTTTCACCAAGAGGAGAAATCCTCTGCTTTGATTACCGTACTATGTTGATGAGGTGACAGTAACTGTTGGAGATCTTTGTAAGTACCTATGAGGTTGTGAAGAAAGGATACAGATCTCTTCACATGGGTCTGATGATATATAGGGGTTGTAGTAAGGATGTAAAGGAGAGGGCATATAGGTTTCTGGTAAGACCCCAGTTCCAGTGTATGGGACCCACACCAAGACTACTTGATACGAGAACTGGAAAAGATCCAAGGGAAAGCAGCACAATTTGTTCTCAGTGATTTCCAACAGAAGAGTAGTGTTATGAAAATGTTGAAAAATTTGGGCTGGGAAGCCTTGGGACTGAGGAGATGAGCTGCTTGACTAAATAGTATGTTCCAAGCTGTCAGTGGAGAGATGACGTGGAATGACATTAGTATTACATGTGATAAATATCATTTTTGATCTGTATTGATGATATTTGTTTGAAATAATAACAATAAGTTACGGTATTTTATTAATTTGGTCACCTAATCAATACAATAAATCTTGTCTTTGTTGAATTACATTGACATGTTAATTAAAATGGTACATGTTTCGCCTTACATATAGACATCATCAGCCATGGGTTTAACCTTGAAATAAAATCAGGCACCTGATTTACATATAAATAAAATAAAACTAATTTATAAAAAGCCTTGAAGAGACTTGAGAGAAAATTAACAAATGGTAAGAGACTAGTACAATATTGGTTTTAAAGGCTAAACTATGAGTGAGAAGTTTACATTTGGTGAAAGTATTTGCAATAGTGACTTTGGAAGACCACTGTTATAAGTAAAATGAATAAAGCAACAGTTTGTTATAGACAAGTGGTAAAATTGCTATAAAATGATGTTGACCAACTAGCGGTTAGAACTAGAAAATAATGAGAAATGACGATCAAATTCATATATTTTAAAACATAATGTTGAATAAAATGATGTTGAAAGATGGTCAAGTGACCTGTAATTATTTGTTTACAAAAGATAAAAGTCAAAAGCAATAGCATATGGTGATGTTGTGGTTCACTTTGATGAAGAAGTACAAGGTTGTAGTTGGAGGTTAATATACAATGTACCTCTATGGATCATCTCATTTTATATGATGCTATATCATTGTTATGATATGTAGGTTTGTTGACATGCTGGTCGAAAAGGCAACATGACAGTTGAATGTAGCTAACATGTTGAATGTTGGATTAAAAGTAGAATTTTGACTACTTCGTAGTAAAAAAAAAAATTGTAAAAGTAGTGTTGTTGTTGTTGCTGTTACCAGCTGCTTTTAATAAGGGGAATTCAAATTCCATTATTCACATTGGAAGCTTTTGCTTTTGAATACTATGAAAGTGTGCGCCTTCTAAAAGTACATTTTCAAACTATTAGACCATTTCATTTTTCCCACCCCATAAATTTGCTGCCCTCTTACCAGGCCCTTAAGGCCCATGCCTAACTGCAGCTCTCTGTAGAATAGACTACCACTATACACAGGGACTGAGGAGAATATGACATTCTTTTGAAGATTGTCGCTTTAAGTTTGATGTGATGTAGGCCCTACAATAGGCAGTTATAATGTCACCACCCTCAAGACTACTAATCTAGAGGTTTCAACTCTTTGATCAGACTGTGAAATGTTCATTCTAATTCAAATAGCAGCTACAAATGTGACAAAAAGTGTGTCTGAAAAGAAAGTTCAGTCTAATGTTCTTTCAAAACAGCCTTTATAGATCAGAAGACTGAAAGAAATAATGATTCTATTTTTAAGAATTGATTGGAAAATATATCAAAGATATATCTGTCTTGTGTGCTTTGTACCAGTACTTTGTATCAAAGTCGGTTTTTCGTGCCTTGCAGGTTATGGCTGCTTGATGATTTTGACAGCAGTACCTGTGTACCTGGTGTTCATATATTGGAAGAATAAGCCCAAGAAGGTGCAGCATGCCATTGGTATGTATTTTTGTCTTTCCATAAACTTAACTGTAAAATACTTCAACTATGTAGAAAATATTAGAAAAATTGTTTGGTTGAACGCAATATGGGTGATACTCTACCAAGAGAGATGTAAAGTTGAATTATGAGCAGTCTATTAATTTGTATGTGATTCCCAAGCCTTTGGAATATCACTGTTATCAGGTGGAACATCTGACATACTTACTGTATTTAGGCAATACTACACTATTGTTCCAGTAGGTTACCTTTTAGCTTCTAATCCTGAATTCTAGGTTAGCTATTGTTTGAATTCCCATGAGTCAGAAGACTTATCTAATAGACAAATATTTTAATATAAACCATAAGAAAATATAAGACAAAAATCAATTTATTGTGTGTGTATTTCATTTTCTGTGGCTTAATGGTCTCCATTGAGACCTTTGGTTCAGAGGCTCTTGGTTTTGATTCCCAGCTGGATTGGGAACTTTTCCCATATGTAGTTGGTTCTTTTGGCTCAGGAACTGGATGGTTGTGTTCTCTTAATACATTCTACTCAGTTTACACATAACTTACCACACTACCAACCACCACAGTAACATGAAGAATTGCCATGAGTCATAAGACTTATCTAATGGGCAAATATTTTAATATAAGACTTAACAAAATGTAAGTCAATTTATTGCATGTGTATTTAATTTTTTTGTGCCTGATTTGTGGCTTAATGGTCTGCATTGAGGCCTTTGGTTCAGAGGCTTGTGGCGGCATTCAGAAATATGAACTCGCCCCACGTACAGAACGCACCCTTATGCACGATGCATCATGTTTTATAAACTCCTAAACCAGTATCATTCGGCGTTGTTGAGTGTATCTGAGCTACACATCTCTTTGTGTCTTGTCTTGTGTAATCAATGTATCCTATAAGCTAATGTACTACAGTGAAACTGTACGTGTTGACTGTGTGTTAATAAATCTGTTATCTATGAGGACGGATTCATTTATAACAATGTGGAGCCGCCTACAAACCAAGACTCCATAATTGGTGACACCGTGTGTAGAGCACACATGCATGCCATAACCTATCTTCTACCACGTGCTTCACCACAGCTTACGGTATGTTACCATACTTTATTTCAAAGAGGCATTAGACTGTTTACTACATCGGGACTACCACATGTTTTCCGAGTATGAGATTAACTTGACAAATGAAAAACCGTCACCAGAGTCATAACGATCGCCCCCAGCAACTGCACGCCACATCCGTGACTCCTCGAGAAAACCACATTTCATTTGGAAACCTGTATGTATACAACCTATGTCATACTTGTTATGGAATATTGCAAAATTATGCACAACATAAATTCGGCATGAAGTTGTACGAACATTACAAAGAACTCTCTATAATGGACAGTACCTAACACCCTCACCACTTGGTGTTCAGTTAATGTGTACGTAATTCAGCAATCTTTTGTGGAATTTTTTCTCTTCTTTTTCTAATTAAGGCCTAAGATACAGACTACTTCACAATAGAGGCCTACTTTATCTGATGTTCAAACAAGTACACACCTAACCTAAGATCCAGTGCTACCTGCATAATATTTCATATTTCTAGTGAACCTATAAGACTGTCTCAAGCTATTTGTAAATTTTGAGCTTGTGTTGCTCATCCTCACACGTCTTCATACACTTACAAACACAACTATACGTCGTACCCCTGACTACTTCTTTGTAATCTTATCCGGTATTTTCAGAATTCTTTTTCTTTTTGATCCCGTGTTGTGTACGCATTTTGATTATGGTGGAGGATTGATTAAAAGCTTCTGTTAGTGGTTTTACGTTGCACCAACACAGATAGGTCTTATGGCGACGATGGGATAGGAAAGGCCTAGGAGTTGGAAAGAAGCGGCTGTGGCCTTAATTAAAGTACACTTAAGTACACTTAAAGTAGATGCCTGGTCCGTAACCAGCCCTGAGGCAGGAGTCATGGCAGGAGGAGATCTAAAAGCCGTGACTTTGTTGGTACCATAAAATGTTCCAAGATAAATCTGTAAAATGTACTAGTCCTTGTTCCTGACAGGTGAAAAACAGAACGAACAGCCAGGGAAAATGACAACTGTCTGTTTTATATCTGGCTGCCATCTGTTTTATTTTTGATCAGAATACCAAAGCAAAATTTCTGATTGACACCGGATCTGACCTTTGCTGTTTCCCACGTAAGATTCTGGAAAGCACATGCAAATCTTCCGGGTATGAGCTGAGCACTGCAAACGGTAGTACAATCAGGACATATAGTAGCCTTCCTGTGAACCTCAACCTTGGTTTACGTCATGACTTTCGCTGGCAAGTTGTCATTGCTGATGTTAGCACAGCCATCATTGTTTCAGATTTTCTGGCTTACTATAACTTACTGCCTTACTTCCATAACAGATGCCTCCTCGGCAGCACCACTGCTCTATACATTAAGGCATTTGTAGCCTCTATTGAGCAGGCCAGTGTAAAGACTGCTGCAGTATCCACCGACTCACCTTTTAGCATGTTGTTCGCTGACTTTCACTCCTTTACTTTCCCACTGGGATCCAGCGTGATATTAAACACAATACTGTACATCATAACCGAAGGCCCACTGGTCTCTTGTTGACCTCATTGCCTGGGACATCAGAAATTGCAGATAGTGAAGAAAGAATTCAAGGACATGGTAAGGTGCAGTACAGCGAGACCTTCTAATAGTCCCTGGTTCTCACCCTTGCATCTTGCACCTAAGCGAGACAACTCATGGCGTCCATGTGGCAATTACCAGGTGTTGAACGCAAGGACAATACCCAACAACTACCCGGTATGACACATAGGAGATTTTTGCTATAACATTGCTGGATCAATCCTTTTAAAGATAAAAATTTCATAATGTTCCGTATTGAATGTCACAATTAAATTGAAACAAGAAATTAAGTGGTTCAACCAATTCAATACAAGTAAATAAGAAATATAGTGTTACATTCTTATTTGGTTAAAAGCGGTACCGGTTTCGACCATCAATCTGGGTCATCATCAGCCGATTAAAAATACAAAAACAATGAACTGCTTTTGTGAAAGTAACCTTTAATTTTTTGTTTTCCTATGCATTGTTTTTGTATTGTTACATTCTTATTTGGTTAAAAGCGGTACTGGTTTCGACCACCAATCTGGGTCATCATCAGCCGATTAAAAATACAAAACAATGAACTGCTTTTGTGAAAGACTAACCTTTAATTTTTTGTTTTCCTATGCATTACTTTATCAAGGCCTACCAACAGATCCTGATTCATCCCAGTGACATTTTCAAAACAGCCATAATGAGACCTTTCAGGCTGTTTGTATTTCCCTATGTGTCATTTGGGTTATGAAATGCTGGACATACCTTCCAGCGTTTTATGGATGAGGTTGTTAGGGATTTAAACTTCTCTTTCCTGTACATTGACAACATTCAGGTGTTTTCACGGGATGCTGAAGAGCATATGTTCCATCTCCATATACTTTTCAAGAGATTAGCTGATTACGGTGAAGTCATAAATACATCCAAGTGCTTATTAGGTGCAAGTGAGGTAACCTTCTTGGGCTACTGGCTGTCAAAGGACGGTACAAATCCTCCACCAGAGAGAATCCAATCTCTCTACTGAAGACTGTCCAGGGCCTCCGCCGGTTCTGAGGCATGATCAACTTCTATAGATATTTCCTACCACAGTCGGCTGAACTGCAGGTGCCATTGGTGAATGTCCTAACTTATTCTAAACTGAAAGGCTGTAAACCTCTCCCCTGGACTCCAGAATTGCAACATGCTTTCCATGAATGGAAAGAAAGCCTAGTGCAAACTACTCAGCTCACTCATCCATTGACAGATGCTCCTCTAGGTCTCTTAATTGATGCATCAAATACTCAAGTTCGAGCATGTTTGCAACAGAAAGTTGGACACTATTGGCAGCCCCTAGTGTTTTTCAGCAAGAAGCTTTCAGCGCGTCAGATAACCTGGCCTGCCTATTACAGGGAACGATTAGCTGTGTACGAGGCTGTCCAGCATTTCTACTATATACTGAAAGCACAACACTGCACCACATATGTGAACCCCAAGCCTCTGCTTTATGTGTTTTCTCAATGCAGAGAAAAACTACCCCCAGCCCAACTTAATTAGCTGTCCTTCATATCCCAGTTCACGACTGATATTTAGCATATAAAGGGAGCAGATAATATTGTCGCTGATATGATGTCCCATGTTGAAGCCATCTCACTAGAAGATGACTACGCCGTGCTGGCTCTATCACAAGCAAATGATGACGAACTCAAAGCCTTATTGCATGATGGTACATTGCTGACATTAGAAAAATAATCTTCCTAGGCACCACGACTACCATTATATGTGATATGTCAACTGGAAAACTCCATCAGTTCTTGACACTTCCTTTTCAATGCAAGTTCTTTAACAAGCTCCATAACTTAGTCATCCAGGCATTCGCGCCACTTCTCGTCTAGTCTCGGATAGATTTGTTTGGCCATATATTCAGAAAGACACTCGCACCTGGACTCATGCTTGTTTGTTGTCTCAATACAATAAAGTGACAAGGCATAACGTCTCTCCTTTGGGGAATTTCGGAGTACCCAAAGGCCATTTCAGCTATATTCATTTGTATATTGTTGGTCCACTGCCTGTCTGCGAAGGCTGTCATTATCTCCTCACTACTGTTGACAGATTTACTCGCTGGCCAGAGGCATGGCCCATGCACAGCATCACTGCCAAAGAAACAGTCGATACCCTAATAAGTGGTTGGAACTTCCGATTTGGTCTTCCTACTAATATAACCACCAACCAAGAAAGACAATTCAAGTCTACCCTGTTTCGCAGACTCATGACACAATTCAGTACAACGAAAATCCATACAACTAGTTACCACACATGCGCTAACAGTATGGTGGAGCGTCATCAGAGACAGTTAAAAGCTTTGCTTATGTGTCATGGTGTAACGTGGATTAAAGCCTTACCCCTAGTGTTACTTGGCATGCGGTTCTAAAGGAAGATCTGAAAGCTTCCCCTGCCGAACTAGTTTTTGGGGAACTGCTATGCCTTCGTGGAGAAATGGTTACTTCTTCACCCGTTATTCTGTTTCAGTTGACCCTTCTGATTTTGCAAATCATCTAAGGAAGGTAATGGCTGAACTCAGACCTTTTCATGTCTCTCGCCATAGTCAAGAGAAAGTATTCGTCTTCAAAGACTTGGTAACTGACCCCCATGTTTTTCTGAGAGCTGACCACATAAAGCCTCCTTTGCAGCCCCCATACTCTGGTCCTTACCCTGTAGTTAGCCGTAATGAGAAGACTTTGACACTAACAATTGGAAACAAGGAAGTAGTAGTGGGTACGGACCATGTGAAGCCTGCATCCATAGAAACAAACATTGCTGTTCCTACCTGCACCAACACACCTGAGACATCTACTACCCCCACTTCATCCAGTCAACCTAGCACTTCTTTTACATCTGACTTACCCGATGCATCATCACCACCCACAAAGTCACAACACGATCAGGACAAAGAGTTTGCTTTGCCTGTCCATTAGATTTGTGAACTTTCCTCCTCTATCGGGGGGCGGGGGGGGGGGGAGGGGGGGGGGGCGGTTGATGTGGCGGCATTGGGAAGAACGAACTCACCCCACATACAAAACGCACCCTTGTGCATGATGCAACATTGTATCATGTTGTATAAACTCTTGAACCAGCATCATTCGACGTCGTTGAGTGCGTCTGAGCTACACGTCTCTTTGTGTCTTGTTTTGTGTAACCGATGTATCCTATAAGCTAATTATAAAACTCTACGTGGTGACTTGTGCAAATAAATCTGTTACCTACGAGGATGGATTAATCTATGATAACAATGTGGAACCGCCTACAAACCAAGACTCTATAGGCTCTTGGGTTTGGTTCCCAGCTGGGTTGGGAATTTTTCCCCATATGTAGTTAGTTCCTCTGGCTCAGGGATTGGGTGGTTGTGTTCTCTTAATATATTCCTCTCCATTTCCATATAAGACACCACACTACCAACCACCACAGTAACACACAATAGTGAGTAACATCCCTCCACAAAGAGTTGGCATCAGGAAGGACATCCAGGTTTAAGTGCACTGCACATTGCACCTACAACTCCAACAGGGTGTGGAAAATTAGCCGCAGAAAAATAACTGGTTTTGTTGTAAAAAGTGAAAACTGTTGAAAATAGACTGATGCTAACTGAAGCTTCATATCATTGTATATTTGTATAATTTAGAAATTATTTATGAAAGTAAATAAGATATACAAAGAGAATTAATAGAAATCACACTCTTTTCTAAACACAGAGATGTTTAGTTAACTTCAAATGTCATATATCCATGTTTAAAAGTTTACAGTTCTATGTTTAATACTACTACTTCTTGTATGATGAAGTAAGATTTACCTTGAACAAAGTCTTTAAACTTTTAAACTGTGCTTGAATTCATTATTAGATTCGTTTCTTGAATAAGTGAAATATTATATTGTATTTCTTTTACTTTCATTAAATTTATTTTTGTTAATTTATATACTGTATTTATAGTTGTAGAATTATACTTTGGTCTTAATTATTGTATTTCTTTTGTAGTTGCTGTACTTATTCTTTGTACCCTGTGTTGTTATGTTAAGTTTTGTATGATTTTGGAGTATCTGATTTCTTTCAGGTGGTGTGACGATAATTCTTCAAAAGCTCATGCTGGTTGTTCGACCCAAGACAAAGGTTCCATTCAGTTTATTTTACTACACTTTTAATTTCTTTCTTTCTTTCTTTCTTTCTTTCTTATTATTTATATTATTTAAGCAGCCCAAGATTTGCCACATCCTTAGACAGTCAAAAACTATGAGAAAAGTGTTTAATAAGTCTCTTTTCTTTTCCTTTTGAGGATTTCCTTACATTCTTGAGTAAGTTCTAGAGGATTGGAAGTGTTTATCCATGAACTCCAACAACAAAAATCTGAAAGAAAGATGGAAATATATTCCAGTGACAAGAAGTGATATCCACACCAGCTAAATCAGTCATGATGGGAACAATGCTTTCATAGTGTTATGATTTGCTTCTAGTTAGCAGTGCAAACAGATTGTTGATATTGGTACAGAGAAATCTAATAGTACCATTACGGAAAATCTACAACCTGGTAGCCGGGAATGAAATCTGTTATTGTTATTATTAAGATTATTATTATTATTATTATTATTATTATTATTATTATTATTATTATTATTATTAATATTATTATTCCAGCGATACCGTGGAATGCAGAGGTAAAAGAAGGTGCAGACATGAATGGGTGGATGTACAAAAGTTGAAAGATTAATTTAAAATTTTAAAATTTGAGCTATATCCCTTTTCCTTTTTTTTTTTTTTTTTCTTTTTTCATTTTAAACTTTAAACTTTGCTAAGCAAATAACAACATTCAGGTACAAGATCTAGCTGGTGAGCTTGAGTGACAATGTTAGAAAATCCGATAACAACAAATTAACAACCTGAGCTTGAAGCTCCCTAGTTACAAATTTAACAAGAGCACCATTGCTCCTTCACTACATACAAAAGGAGACAGAGCTCCCAATTTTACACCAGCAGGGTGAGCATATTTGTTCTACACTAATACTTCCTAGGAGGTTATTCTCCAAAATGTTAACATTCCAGGCCTATGAAAGGCATAACTTACATTTTAAAAAAAACCACAGTAGACAATGTCTTCTATGCACAATAGACTGATTTGTCTTAAAATCAAATGAATAAAGTTGACTTTAATTGGGGTAACAAATATCCATTCTATGTCGCCTCTGGTAAAAACAAAGGTTAAAGTTACTGGCCAAAAATCAAAATGTTATGAGGCGGACACTTGCACTCCTTGAAATTCACATGAAATACTTAAGACCCTATGTGGGCTGATGGCCCTATGTTACAGAGATGAAGCCTATACTACGGAGGTGACTAGTTGAAGAGAAAGTTTACAAAATTAAGAGATAGATTTAAAGGTTACAAAATCATAGTCGCCTCAATATCAAGTTGAGATGGAATACCAGAGGGTTCCTCACTATTTATTCCCTAAATTCTGTTAAGTTCTTTAGACATGTTTGAAGTTTACATTTAAAGTTTGAAATTAACATTTGAGAAAATAAAAGTTACATTACTAAAAATTTGAAACCTTCTCCTCAGACTATCTCTCAGAGACTATTACATGCTTATAAATACCTTGAGCTGGTGGGCCTTCCGAAGATGGACGAGGCAGCCTTTCCCCCTGCTTCCGTTACGTACACAATCTAGACTGGAGCGATCACAAAGACAACATGGCTCGAAATGTCTCAGCTTTTATAGTGGAGAGGAAGGTTCCAGATTTCTCTGGGTCGAAACCCTGACACACCCCCAATTTTCATTGGACAATCAAATAAATATCAAAAACAGTGATTGGTTACTTAAATAAATATACACATTTTCTTATTGGTTAACATATTAAGTTGGCGAGAAGAGATGGAAGTGTTGGTAACTTTATAATACCAAAAATAATCAATAAACAATTCAGTTTAGGAAACCTTGATACATAAAATTACTTTGAAAATTAATAGTTCATCTTCACCCCAGAGGGCGCAACATAAGTTGATAGTAGCGACATCTGTCAAGAAATGTTCAAACTATTTCCGAAATGAGTTTCAGATTTCCTGTTATAGATGGCCTTCTACAAGGCGCTAGTTTTAAATGCACGGAGCGGGTGTACCTCTGGTACAATTATTCTTATTATTATGATCATCCTCTGGATCCCAAGATAGTGTGTTCAAAACCCGGCAGAGTTAGCCGACTTTTTGAAGGGCGGATGGCGGATAAAAGTACATTCTGCGCCATACGATGTTTGGTATTTACCGGACAAAATGAATTAAAACTCAGCCTTAGATGCCCAAGAGAGATTTGGTTTATTCTGCCATCTAATAGGCTTAGAGTAAAATGGAACGTCAAAATTGTTCTTTTGTCGAAGTTGTCCCTAGATGTTTGACTTCAGAGGTGGGTTTCGAGATTAGATTGTAGTGATGATAATTGTCACTTTAATGGGCATTATGACAGATGCTTGACTTCATAGGAGGGGTTCAGGATTAGATTGTAGTGATGATAATTGTAATTTTAATGGGCAATACAACATTATTGACAGCTTTGGGATTAAAGTGAGGTATAATATAATATTGCTTGGATAATTGGAAGGAGATATGTTTGTAGATATGTTTTATCTCAGTTTATCTCAATTGACCATGCAAAATAAATCGGATATAATGATGTGGACAGTGTGTTGGAGACAGGTTACTAAATAAATTCAGAATTTAAGTAAAAAATTGATAGGATGATGTTACTCTATTGGCAAATTATCCTACAATTACAATATATATATAATTTTGTTCATTTTCATTGTCGTGACCTGGTTTTACAGACTTGTACTCTTGTATTTCTTGAATGAGATATTTACCTCTAGAAAGGTCTAGTGAAGTCAGTTTTAAGTGTATAATTTTATTACCCCAACATGATGGACATCAGTATTCAAGAATGTCTTTAATGTTTGTAAACCCTCAAGATCAATGAGTTAATGACTGTTGTGGAATGGGAAATCATGGTGCAGTACTAACCTGTTTGAATTTCCTCACATCCTCTTTTTAACACCGTTTTTGAAAATGCACTCTGTCTTTCAGTTCCTTTCTATATTTTTTAGATTATGCCTGAGGAATTTTGTTCTTCTCCTGTTTGATAGATTTTTAACTGATCACAAATTACTTTTAGTGCACTGGTTTGGATATGGTAAGATTGAATGAAATTGTAGGTCTACCTTTCTGACATTAGTTATGTTATCCACTAATTAGAATATTACCATGGCACATTCAATGATGCTTTTTTTTTTCTTTTTTTTTTTTTCACTTGCCTTACTTCCTGTATCGCACAGTTTGTTATGCTCTTACCTCCTGTGCTGAAGGTTGCAAAATTGAATACTAGCAAAATTAAAGTGATCCCTACTGTGACGTATCTTAAGACTATTAGCAGTGAAATACATAGCATTAAGTCTATGCAATCATACCCTATAAATTTTTTGACTGAGAGGCAAGAATCTAGAAATAAAAAATCGAGTTTCCATTAGGAAACCAGCATTTCTTTTTCACCCATTGAGAATATAAATATTAAATAAAAGGTACAGGCTTCTAATTCTAGACATCTAGCATTTTGCTTCAGTGTGCCAATGTTGAATTAACTTATTAGCTGGCTTTGTGGGAAGATGAACAGTCTAACTGATTAACCCATTGACACACTGACCGAGAAGACTGTACCGGTATTCTAAAAGAATCAGCAGATAAATACACAACTTGGCAGCCACTGCTAATACTTACTTCTGTTACTGTAGAATGTGATGATGGTAGTGTTTTGCTCTGTATGGCTTGCATGGCTTCCAAAAATAATGAAGTAACATACATCCCAAATAATTGAATTTGCATTTTGAATATTACTTTTTAAAATATAGTTTATTTTCTCCATAATTACATTAAACATACTACTGAATATTTCTTTTGAGTACTGTATATATCAGTGGTAATATGTATTGTAAGCAGAGCCCAGAATTTATGACCTAATAAATGACAAAAGCTGACCTATAAAATGATAAAATGGTCCTTAAAATGACTTAAAAATATAAAAGAAAAAATTGAACATTAATTTACTAAAATAAAAACATGTATGCTGTGCTCAACTGCATCATTAAAACAATCATTGGGCATGACCATCTTGGCAGAGTTAAGCTAGGGCATAGAAACTCTGGACTCATGTTGGATTGCCTCACATTTGCAGATGACAAAGTTTTCTTTGCTGAAGTTCTAGGAATTGCAATCAGGCAAATAGAGATACTCAAGGAGACAGCTGAAAGAGCAGGTATGCAAATCTCCTTTGAAAAAAACAGAGTATATGAATCTGAACAGATCAGATCCAGTTCAAGAAATGAACACCCAATATGGGACTATTTTTAGGACTGAGAAATTAAAGTATTTGGGTGAAATTTTGACCTCAAATGGCAATGAGAAAGCTCCCGTTGAGGTGAGGGTGAAAAATATGGAGAAAGCACTGTATCAAGATCTACAAGCTCAAATCCCTCTCCTATTAAGTAAGCCATACACAGGCAATGAACCATTGTAGTGAAGCCAGAGTGCCCCTATGCAGCAAAAATTTTAGGCAGAATAAAAATTTCTGAGGTAAAGAAGAAAAGTTTTGTGGAAAGTTCTAGAGCTTAAGAAATTACTGGGAGATGGATTAATATGCGATATGAGGTCAAACCAGTAATTCTGTGAAAAGTTTGAAGGATTTCAGTTAGTATAAGATAATTAAGGTTGATATTCTGCTGTCACATCAAATGAGTGGGTATGGAGAGACTGGCAAACAAAACTCTCAGCCTACAAGCGAAGCAGAAATTGCAAACCTCTTGGCTTCAGGAGGTGCATCAGAACTTGAGGAGGACAAATATTAGATCAGATGAAGTTTGGGACAGAGTGAGATTTAGGACAAAAGTTATAGAGGCAGTGGATCCTGCCAGAAAAAGACTAAGGATTTCGGTAGAAGAACGGTTTATCCAAAGATTGAAGGATCCCTGGCAGGAAAGGGAAAAGCATGAGAAAAACAGTTTAAAGAAGGACTGAATTGTTGTTGTGTTTTCATAGCTCATAGTGTAGTAGTAGTAATAGTTGTTGTTGTTATTATTATTATTATTATTATTATTATTATTATTATTATTATTATTATTATTATTATTATTATTATTATTATTATTATTATTATTATTATTATTATTATTATTATTATTATTATTATTATTATTATTATTATTATTATTATTTCTGGCATCAATTCTCCTTGCTCAGCTTCTAAATATTTTCTCTGTGTTGACCAATGATAACATACAAAAAAAAAAAAAGTGTGAAGTACGTCATCAACATAATTGCAATAAATACACACCAAATCACTCACTCTACCTACTCTGTGTAGAAATTTCTGGAAGTATCCATGACCTGTCAAGAGCTGCGTAAGATAAAAGTTAACCTCATTATGAGCTCGTACAACCCTATCAGCTAAATATGGTATCAGCCACTTAGTCCAATTTCCTCAAGGATCTTCCTCCCGTCTTTGCTGCAATTGATCCATTCGTTGCCTATAAGCTAGCTCCTTAGCACACTTCTTTCCAAGCTCCCCTTGAGTTCACCAGACATCCTGTCTCTGTAAGGCAAGTAAATCAATTGATGCTACTGCTGCTACCATAAGAATTGCAAGTTCGGATGCTGCGCGATGTGCACTTGTAATACGCAGAGCTGATCTCCGCAGTACTGTAGCTATCCTTCGTCAGTATTTTTCAAACTTCAGAGATTCAGCCCAGACTTCAGTACCATTCAGAAGTGTCGAGTGAACTATCGTCATCAGAAGTAGTCGTTTCCTAGACTTTGGACCTTTAACATTGCTAATTAATCTACTCACCGCAATCATTTTCACCGCCTTATCCATCATCCATTTGATATGATCCCAAAATGTAAGTTTGGTATCAAGTGTCACACCGAGGTACTTTATACTTCTAGATGTTTTTGATTACTGTTCGTCCAATATACATTGAAATAACGGTCATGATCCCTTTTCTCAAGAGAACTATCTCTGTTTTATGATCTGCCAGTTGTAATCTGTGATTCGCCATCCAATCTTTCACCCGCCACATCACTTGATTTAGCTTAAACTGAGCCAGCTCCAAATTTTGAGCTACTATCAAAACAGCTATATCATCAGCATAGCCCACTAGCATCATGTCTTCCAGCATTTACAACTTCAACAATCCATCATACACAATGTTCCACAGATTTGGGCAAAGGATGGACCCTTGTGCTGCAGCAGCTGTGAGCCATTTCACTCTCTGCCCACCTTCTATGTGATATACTAGAGTACAATCTTTCAAATAATTTCTCGTTATGTGCATAAGATACTCTGGTAGTTTGAAAGTTTCTTGAAGCGCTTCCAACATGTCATTCCATCTTACCGAGTTGAAAGCGTTCTTGACATCCAGAGTCACAAGAAGTGTCACTTTTTGAGAATGATGATTACCCATTTGTGCACTTTTCGCTATATTCAACACTTCCCACACTGCATCGATTGTCGAATGCCTTAATCGAAAACCATGTTGACGATCAGAGAGGTCCCCAGCTAGTGGAACTGCTGAAAGTATTCTTGGCTGCAGAAGTTTCTCTCATCCTTTCCTAGCAATATCCAGCGTACATAAAGGCCTATAGCCCCCAGATTTCCCTTTGCTTATTAAAACTAGTTGAACTGTTTTCCAGCGAACACCAAACACCCCCCGATAGCAGGCAGCTATTGCACATTTTCAGCAGCAGAGGTGGGCAGAAATCTGCTATCAACTTTAGTATCTCTGCTGGAATACCATCTGGTCCAGGGGCCTTTTTATTTCTAAGGGAACTAATCGCTCTTGTCAGTTCTTCTGGTGTAAAAAGTGGTATGTCATCTATGAAGTCATCATCATCATCAGACCTCTCAGGATGATCTGGGAATAATGTATCTACAATATCCTTCATTGCATTTGAGTCCATAATCGAATTTGAGAAACTTCCAAGTTTCTTCATAACGATCTTGTATCCAAAACCCCATGGGTCGTCATCCACTTCCTTAGCCATTCCACCATTTGTCGAATTTATTCTTTTCAATAGCATTATTCAGTTCTTTCTTCGCCAACTTATACTCTGTTGTGAGTGAGGTGTCTTCTTGGCTGACTCGTGCTCTCTGTGCCCTCCGTCTAAGTTGCAGACAATGTCTACTCTGGTCAGCAGTTTCTTTGGTCCACCAATATGCTGAACACTTCCTGTTTTATAATGTATTGTGAGTCATGGACAATTCACATGCTCTCCAAATAAGGTGTAT
Organism: Anabrus simplex; assembly: GCF_040414725.1. Lineage (NCBI taxonomy): Eukaryota > Metazoa > Arthropoda > Insecta > Orthoptera > Tettigoniidae > Anabrus > Anabrus simplex. Next base: position 1,408,540,758 of record NC_090265.1, read on the forward strand.
GGTGAGGTCAACACATTTTCAGCCATTTCTTTCCCTTTATAACAACAGCTTTGTTCTGTTATACTATCCATTTCATTTCTTAAGATAGCAAGAAATTTCTCTGTGTCCTTACTTTCTATAGTCCACCATGTTGGTTTATATGATGTAGTTTTCATCTGTGGAGTTTTAGGAAGGACACGAAAAATAATGTACTGGTGATCATTTCCCGAGTATTATTCAATCACCTGCCAGTCATTGATTTTCGACACAGTGTCCTCGGATACAAAAGTCACGTCCGGTATAGTTCCCCTACAGTCCTGTCACCGAAAGGTTGGCACATTTCCAATATTAGTGACCATCAAACCCAACCTCGCGGCCACCTCCATAGTTAGGCGCCTTCTAGAGTCATACTGTGACATACCCCATTCAAGTGCTTGGGCACTGAAATCACCAGCAATGATTAAACTATTGTTAAATCCTTGTAATACATCCTCTAGACCATCCAGCTTAGCCTGAAAATCAAATACTGACTCATTTGGAGTAAAATAACAGCTCACGAAAGTATATCTACCAGTGCGGACCCAAACAAAACTGTCTCCGCATCCTTGGTTTGATACTGGGCATTTACCCAAATCAGGTATCTAAATTGCAGCTGTCCCAAAATTATCCACGAACCATCCTCAGTGGTCCCTGTTCTGATAATGTTCACAAAAAAGAAATATATCTACTCCTATCTCAAAGGTCATCTGCATCAAAAGAACATTAGCAGTTTGACTCCTGTGCATATTTGCCTGAATAACTTGCATCATTTGCCAGTAGTTTTAGCCTTTTTGAGAGCTTCACGAAACACTGTGCAGGCTCTTGAGCCAAGATCATGACTTCGATTAGCTTCATCAACATTAAAGTCTGTACAAATTATGCATCTCGGATTTGCTTTGCAACCTACTGCCCTATGCCCGGCTTCTCCACACTTAAAACAAAGTTTACTTCTATCTGAATCTTTGCAGTTTCAATCAGTCACTCAATCAGTTAATACTGATCTGCATTTAGGGCAGTCGTCCAGGTGGCAGATTCCCTATCTGTTGTTTTCCTAGCCTTTTCTTAAATGATTTCAAAGAAATTGGAAATTTTTTGAACATCTCCCTTGGTAAGTTATTCCAATCCCTAACTCCCCTTCCTATAAATGAATATTTGCCCCAATTTTTCTTCTTGAATTCCAACTTTATCTTCATATTGTGATCTTTCCTACTTTTAAAGATGCCAGTCAGACTTATTCATCTACTAATTTCATTCCATACGATTTTTCCACTGACAGCTCGAAACATACCACTTATTACAAACCATTACTCTCATCCTTGTTCCATACTGAAATCAGCTATCTCACTAAGTTTATACTCCTTTTGTAAACTTAGTGAGACATACCACTTAGTCGAGCAGTTCGTCTTCTTTCTCCCAATTCTTCCCAGCCCAAACTTTGCAATATTTTTGTAATGCTACTCGTGGATGATGCCCATATGAAAGACATCAAAAGCAGCAAGGTACCGTGATCCTTTTTTGAATTCTACAATCCAACCATCATATTTTAAATTGACCAATTTCCAAACGTTTCTGACACTCCTTATCTTCTATCTCAACAATAGCAAGTTTTGCCCTCTGTTGTTCAGATTATTAGTTGAGAATTTCAATTCTCCTTCAAAATTCTGAAGATCCTGTCTTTCAGCTTCCTCTACATCTAAAGCAATGGTGATACTGTCCATGTCCCAAATTCCCAAGGTAGTGGGGGGGTCAAATTCTTCACATTGCCATCAGTTCCAAGGACATTTCTCAAAGATTTATTAAAATTGTTCCTGTTCTAGTTTTGTGTGGCTTTATTAAACTCAAGAAGAATCGCCTCAGTCTGAATTTTACGAATAGATCGAATGCTCACACTGCTATCTGCCAGTTTCATTTTACTCCAAATACCCTTCAAAACATCTGCAAAGGTCTTGCCGTTTGTTGGTTTGATAAGAACAGCATCTGAACAATCCCTTGGTTTTAAATGGGTCTGTTTATCTTGGTTTTTTCCACTATCAATGACCTCCATTCTGCCAGAATCCACCCCATCTATTGCAGGTTGAATATCTTTATTCTCCTTCATTTCCATCTTCTTGATTTCCTTGTAGGCAACCTTTACCCATTTTTCCTCCCCGTTTGTCACTAATGGTATCGAAAGCAATTCGTTCATCTCTATGGTTGTTTGTTCGTGTTTTAGATTTTCCCTAGCTCTTTTCCAGGATGTCATGCATGCCGCTCCAGCATGGAGAGCTTCCTCCAATTTCCGTAAGCCATTATGAATTTCCATCTTAAGATTCTTAAGCGGAATAGCCAGAATTTTTTTCATCAATGCCTGCTAGCAATCTCAAGATATTCCTCCTCGTTACGCTGTTCATCCATTATCATTTCCTGTGCTCCAAAGTTGGCACATTCAACTGCATTTCAACTGCTATTCTGACATGAGAGAGGGAACTATATCGGGTCTCTCTGAACTTCTGCCTCCGTCATCATGCAAGAATGGAATCTAACTGGCCGTGACTGAGTCGCGGCGGCGAGTGATCTTGTCTTTGATGTCATATGTTCTTTGAAAGCTACTTATAACCTATAACCCTGATTGATCAAACACGTATCTGCAGTTAATTTGTCCACAATCTGACGAAATGATTTGATAAAGCTGTAAATCAATACGACAGGTACTAGAAGAAAATTCTAGTTCAGCTTCTAGTGACGCATATCATTAATTACTTACAAATACCGGTACATCATAAGAAACACACACACACAGATATTCACCCATCTTTCCATCACACAGCCAATAATAATAATAAAAATAATAATAATATTAATAATAATAATAATATAAAGTCTTTTACAAGATTCTGGAACAGCACATAACAAGACAACTGGATAAAGAATTAGGAGAATATCAAGCTGGGTTCAGAACTGCAAGGTCTTGTGCTGAACAGATACAAAATCTGAAGACCATCCTTCAATATAGCAAGAAAAGATGCCGACAGTGGGTAGCTATCTTTGTCGACTTCCAGAAGGCATACGACTCCGTGGATAGGATCACACTCTTCAACACCTTAAGAGAACTGGGACTAAACGAAAAAATTAATAGGTTGGTTCAAGCCACCCTGCACAACACTACTTCCAAAGTTAAGTTTAGAGGTCAATTATCAGAGAGCTTCACAATCAAAACAGAGGTGAGGCAAGGAGATGGTATCTCATGTGTATTATTTAACTGTGTCCTGGAAAAGATCATAAGAGAATGGACCAGGTCATTACCTGAGAACACCGGATTAAGGATGGGGTTTCAATCAGACAACCTGAGGATTCCATGCCTGGCCTTTGCTGATGACCTTACTTTATTAGCAAACAACATGCATGAGGCCACTATGCAGCTTCAAACACTGCACTCTATAGCAGCTAAAGTGGGCCTCATGATCAACATTGGAAAGACCGAGTTTATGACCAACATCAAAGATGCCCCTACAACAATGGGAGTCAGTGATACAAAACACATCAAGAGAGCTAAAAATGTGAAGTACCTCGGAGAGTGGATATCGGAGGAACTAAGTGAAACGATGGCTCTTGAACAAAGGAGAATCAAGTTAGACAAGGCCTACCATGCCTGCAGAAAACTGTATGCCTCAAAGCATTTATCAAAGAATGTAAAACTGAGACACTATAATGCAGTAGTCAGACCATCAGTCCTCTACGCAGCAGAATGCCTATCCCTAACTAAAAAGACCCCACTGAGAGCCCTGGTAGTGCAAGAACGGAAATTCCTGAGAAGAATAATAGGGCCAAGGATCCTACCAGGTGGAAGGCGATGGTACAAACCCAACAACGAGCTCTACCAGCATCAAGAAAACCTCATAGATGCCATCAGGAAAAAAGGTCTGACTTTCTATGGACACCTATACAGAATGGATCCTAATAGATTATCCCATAAGATCTTCAAGGTTGCTAACAAAGGTAAAGCTACTGGATTCCCTTGGACCAAACAAGTGGACAAAGATCTTGCAGAGCTTAATATTAATCAAGCCGCCATTACTGACAGAAATGCATACCGTTTAATGGTCAAAACTAAACCTTTCCTAACATCCCTTACATCAGCTAGCCACAAAGGAGCCGGGAATTGGTCAGAGGAGCGCAGGAAAGAATTCAGCAATAAAATGAAGGAATACTGGGCCAACAGGAAGGCTCAAGAGGCCACTAAGAACACAATCCAGTACGCTAAAAGGGGCAGACGACGACAAAAACACAGCTAGAACACAAGCACCGTGGTCCACAGATGGCCTAAACGCAAATAAAAAAAAAATACAGTCCTTTATTTGATATGCAATTCTCCTTACAAGAAACATTACTGAGCATCTGTATGCTATTGTTATTAGGAGGTTATACAATCTCTAAGTGAAAAATATATAATTAATAATTATGTAATTGTATACTTATAACAAGCTAATTAAATATATTACTGGTTGAGAAAATATCACAGGTTATATACACCAGTATAGATTTCAATATTTATCTCATTTTGCATTGTCTGGCGCATCCACGTTGCGGGGGTGGGTATCCTCCACATCAGTAGGCCGGTGTGAAGGAGAGCTAAGGTCAGGCAGGGACTCAGTCTCACAGTGTATAACGTGGAACCCATGCCGAGGGTTACGGGTGAAGACCTTAATAGCATTTTAGGCAGAGAAGGAGACCTTCGGAATGGCAAAGATGGTGGATGAGGCAACTCATCCTCTCTGAGGAAAATTAGAAAAGGAAACCATTGCCTTGTGAAGAAGAGGGATCTTCAAAGGCTAAGGGAGTAAACCCTGAAAGATGCGTTAGGCTTAGCAGGTCAGCAGATGAGTAAATTTTTACTTGCTTTCAACTATAATACAAGCCTCGGATGGAAGTTTAAAAATGCAAATGGAATTGACAAGTCTCCGACTACAGTTGCACAGTATGATGATAATGCTGATGTTTGTGCAAGTGTTAGATCAGAGAACAAAACCCGATTTGGAACAATAAATATTCTAACAATGAACGGGAAGGAAAATGAATTGATTGTCCTAATGGAGAGACGAAAACTCAACATCCTAGGATTAAGTGAAGTAAAATGGAAAGGGAAAGGAATGAAGAAACTAAGAAAGGGGTACACCTTATACTGGATGGGTAACAGTAAAGAAAAAAGAAATGGAGTGGGATTTGTAGTGAATCAGAATGTTGAACCAATAGCTGAAGTTGAGTATGTGAATGAAAGAATTATAAAAATGCATATACATGTAAACAAGGAACTACTGAAGATAATACAGGTGTATGCTCCACAGGCAGGATGTAGTGTGGAAGAAAGAGTTCCTTAATGAAATGGAAACACATGTTGTTGGAGAGGGGATCATGATAATGGAAGATCTGAATGCTCATGTGGGAACTGATAGAATGGGATATGAGAATGTTCTGGGCCGACATGGGTATGGTGATAGAAATGAAGATGGAGAGAAACTCTTGGACTTTTATATCAGAAATAACCTGATAATAAAGAACACATAGTTTATGAAGAGGAATAGCCGTAAGATCAGCTGATATAGTTGGGATGGACAGTATGGAACACTCATCGATTTTATAATAACAGACCGAGAATGGGGAAGATACGTCATGAATACGAAGATAATCCCCAGTGAAAGTATGGAAGGTAATCATAGATTATTGATTGTGGAATTTAAAAAAAGAAAAAGTCCCTAAAATTGTATTGTAGAAGAAACCAAAGATCAGGATTTAGGAATTGAAGGAGGAGGAGGAGGAGGATAAAAGAATGGAATTCCAAGATTGTATAAAAGGGAATTTGCCTAACACAGGAATAAGAAGTGGAGAAGCAAGAGTGGGACAATTTAATACAGACATGTGTGGAAGCAGCAATTGAGGTATGCGGGAAAACTAAAGCAAAGGTTATGGAAAAGGAGACATGGTGGTGGACAGACAAAATAAAAGAAATAAAAGAAAAGAAAAAGGTGAAGAAAGAAATGGATAAGGAAAGGCAAAAAAACATATCACAGGGATGAGAATAAGATAGAAAGGTTACATGTGGAATACAAAAGATTGAAACTACAAGTAAAGAGGAGTATCAAGGAAGAAAAGGAGAAATATTGGGGAGAGTTTACCGACAAAATTGAGCAAGATGGTCGAGGAAATCAGAAACTATTATACAGAGTAAATAAATCAAAAAGAAAAAATCAAGAAAACATCAAGGCATTAGAGAGAGAAGATTGATCCATAGTACATGACAAAAAGGGTCTTCAGAAGGTGATGGCAAAGTATTTTAAAAAACTTTATGAGGATGACTGCTTGGAGGAAGAAGGAGATAAGAAATAATAGATGGAGAAAAAGAAGAGAACCCATTAACATGGTTGGAACTTGAAAGGCCAGTGAAAGCAATGACCAAAGGTAAAGCAAGTGGAAAAGATTAATTCAATGCTGATATGATTAAGGCAGCAGAAAGCATTGGACTACAATGGCTATACAGAACCCTCAATGCTATATGGAAGGATGAAAGGATACCTGAAGATTGGCAACAAGGAAGCATTGTACCACTGTTCAAAAAGGAAATAGGAAGAAATGTGAAAATTATTATCACATGGGCTAAAAATAACGGAGAAAGTCATAGACAGACCGAGATATATAATAGAAACGCAGTTAGAGGAAGAACAATATGGCTTTAGACCAAATAGATCAGCACTAGACTTGATATTTACAGTGCGAACGATGATGAAAAAACATCTTTTCCTTTCTGGAACAAGGAAATCATATTCATATTTTTGGATTTGGAAAAAGCTTATGATACAGTTAAGAGAAAACATGGATGGGAATGCCTACTGAAAAGGAATGTACCAAAATCATTAATTAACAAGATAAAAATATTATATCATGGTAGTAAAAGCAGTGCACAAGTGGGGAGTGGTGACTCTGAAACATTTTATGCAAAAAAAGGTCTCAAGCAAGGAAGTGCAATGTCACAATTATTGTTTATTATATTGGTGGATGAAATCATAAAACGTGTAAAACAGAGTATCAGTAGTGATGAAGTGAATGTTTTGGTATTTGCAGATGATGTGGTGATTTGGGAAAAGAGAGAAAAGGAAGTACAAAGGAGACTAGATATTTGGAATGAAAATCTGAAGGAGTTTGGAATGGTAATTAGTAAAAAGAAAACTGCAGTCATACACTGTGGAAAAGAGAAAAAGAGAAGTCAAGTGAACATAGACGGAGAACGGTTAGAGAATGTAGAACAGTTTACATATCTGGGTAGCATTATTAATGTAAGTAATTAAATCAACCCTGAAATTAATAACAGACTAAGTCAAGGTACAACATTTTATTATCAAGTCAGAGAACTTTTGTGGGATGACGAAGTACTCAAGTGAACAAAATTAACATTATATAAACAGTATTTCATACCAGTTATAACATACGGACTAGAAACGTTGGTAACTAATAAGAGACAAGACAGTAAGATCCAAGCAGTAGAAATGAAATTTTTAAGAACATCAGGTAAAAAGAAAAGAAGAGATAGAATTCCAAAATTTAAAATCAGAGAAGAGCTAAATATAGAACCGTTAGTACAGAACATACAGAAAGCAAGACTGAGATGGTTTGGACATGGAAAAGATGGGAAAAGAACGGGTAGCAAGAAGGGAATTGGAAAGAGAAGTTAAGAGAAAGAGAGCAGTTGGAAGACCGAGAAGAAGGTGGATAGATCAGATTTGGAAGGACATTAGAAAAGCTGGATTGGCTGTGGCGGAAGTAATGGAGCAGGAAAAGTGGAAGGACAGAAAGGAGTGGAGGAGGCTTGTTAACCACACCCGGGCGACTGGAGTGGGACATTGATGATGATGATGATGATGATCTGCATTGTAGTAAATGATGGTGATCATACACAGGTTCTTCATGCAAAAGAATGTTGAATGACAGCCAACAAGTTCTTGTTCACCGAAACATTCCAAACTGAGTAGACCTACTCAGACATTGAATATTCTCATTTATGCAAAGCTCCAAGGCAACCGACGATAAGCTTACTAACATAATTGCATGAAAATCACTGCAGTCAGCCTAATTGCCTAAAGAGCCATCTGGAGAAGAAGCATATATATGAGGGCCATGTGGAATGTTATGAGCAACATTAAAAAAAAAAAGTTTATTTGTTTATTTTTCAACATAATCTCCATTCCTTTGGACACATTTCTCCTACTGTTGTGGAAGTTTAAAAATTCCTTGACGATAGAAGTTCATTCCAGCATGCTGAAAGTACTGATACACTGCTTTCTTCACGTCCTCCTGCATCTCATAGCGCTGGCTTCTCATCTGCTCCTTCACAAAACCAAAAGGATGGCAGTCAGAGGATGCTAGGTTGGGACTGTAGGGAGGACGGGGGCATAACTTCCCATCCAAATTTTTCAATTTTCTCGCTAGTGAAATGAGCATAGTTGGGGGTGGGCTTTATCATGTTGCGGGATAATGTTCTTGTCCAGGACGTTTATCATGCAATGCACAACGAAGCTTGTGAAGCGATTCAATGTAATGGGCAGCATTTATGTTTTGCCCAGGTTCAAGAAATTCAGCCAGAATGACACCCTCTGCATCCCAAAAGAAAGTGCCCATAACTTTGCTAGCAGACTTCACTGGCGTTTTTTTTTTTTTTTTTCAAATTCAAAGGGTGCCATTCCATGCTTTCTCGTTTTGTTTCTGGTTTATAATGTTGAAACCAGCTCTCATCCTCCATAACAATATGCATCAAATAATCATCTTTTTTATTTCTATATCTCTGAAGAAGGTTCTGAGTGATGATTTGTCTCTGAACTTTGTGATTTGCAATGAGTAAACGTGGGACCCAGCGGGAACAAATTTTTCGATAGCCTAACTCATGAATCATTTTCTGCACTGCACCGTGTCCTATTGTAAGTCATGCCACAATTTCACTCACAGATGTCAGTCTTCTTTAACGATGTCATCAATTCTTCTCATGTTGCACTCACTGGAAGCAGTTTGAGAGCGCCCACTACGTTTCTGGTCTTGGATGCTCCTGTTTCCATCTTTAAAATATTTTACCCATCTCCGAACACTGCTAGCACCCATACACACATCTCAGTAAGCAGCGTGAAGTCTCTGGTGAACTTCAGCTTCAGGAATTGCTTCGTTAACAAGGAATTCAATCACAGCATGTTGACGGAACAAAACATTGATATCGGTAATTTAGTAACTCCTTGCAGCGGTCACGTAATAAAAGCTAATGATATCAGATTACCTGCACATGTTCTGGAAAGTCTGAAGATTGGGATGATGTGCATGGTTAATCTATATTAAAGAATTATGGCCTTCGTACTAGACAATTTTCAAGAGGAATACATTCATTATCAAAGTTCAAAGAATCCTTATGCAGGTGAGCGGAGCAATTATAAAATTTGAAATTGAATTTTCCAAGTCACCAGGTTGGAGGGTTTACCTTGCAATCCAGACCAGATTTTTACAATACATTTAGTTAAAAGTGAAAACATAATGGCAAATAATATTAAAGATACAATTCTAAGTAAACTTAACAGAGAGCAGTGACCTAGGGAAAGGTAAGCTCAGCTAAGTATGCCACAGGGTAGGAAGGAGCTACTGAACCCAAAGGATCATGGAAATAAAATAGGACAAACAAATAAGGTACTGGTTTAGCAAATATTCACTAGTTAATAACAAGAACAGGGCAAATGAACCTTTCAAACTTTTCATAGATACATATATTTGTTTTCAGTCAAAAATATGTTTTATACATAGATATAAAACAGTACAAAGTAACCAGATAACACCCTAAAAAGGGAGGCCAAATAATAACAAAGGAAGAAAAATTATAACCATGAAAAACTCCCATGAAATGCCAAAAAACACACAAAAGTAGGCTAATAACAATACAGTAAGATTAAAGGAAAATGTCATGGCAAAATAATCTAGTACAGTACCATGTAAAAGTAACTCTAATTGGAGAAAGGGAAAGAACAAAGAGAATAGGAAGCAGGACCCAGAATTATTAATATCTCCAAAATCCTACTCTCCTCATCAAAATTATAATTATCTGAATTCCATTCTTGTATGATGATGGAGGCAGAAGTTCTGAGAGACCCGGTAGAGTTCTCTCTCTCATGTCAGAATAGCAGTGAAAACGTAGCTGAATGTGCAAACTTTGGAACACAGGAAATGATAATGGACGAACAGCGTAAGGAGGAGGAACATCTTGAGACTGCTAGCAGGCAGTGGTGGAAAACATTCTGGCAATTCCACTTAAGAATCTCTAGATAGAAATTCAGAATGGCTTATGGAAATTGGAGGAAGCTCTCGATGCTGGAGCAGCATGCAGGACATTCTGGAATGCACTGGGTACTGTCTCACAAAAAAGATCCTTAATCATGCTGACTTTTAAAAGGAAGGGGATAAAATTCACGCACACTCTTACCATATATTTCATAGGAACATGGCTAATTAGAGAAACAAGCACTCCCATTGACTGAACACTCATAGGGGATCACTGCACATGCAATCATTTAACCCAAGTGGACCACAAATGCAATGGCTGGACCATAAGGTGGTTGTTGTTGTTATTATTATTATTATTATTATTATTATTATTATTATTATTATTATTATTATTATTCAAGGAAATACTCCAATACACAGTCTTCAACTGAAGTCCAACCAAGCCCAGCATTTTTTTTTTTTACATTGCATGGAGCTCATTGCATGTTCGCAGAGAGATAATTACCAATTGAATAAAGTCCAAAAGCATAACAGTCTTGGCTACCAGAATTGAGAGCTGTAGACCATTATAAAGATGTTGATTCCCATAGGGAACCTGAAATATTTGTATTTACTCATTTGGAACAAATATCGGAACATCTTTATCATCTGATGACCAGGCAGGCATCAATTTTTGAAAATGAGACAAGGTCTCTCATAGTGCATTGGCACTGCCGGTGGCTCCAAGTAGCCTATGCAGTGGCCTCCATGGTATGCACTAGCCATGCGTCTTGGTAGGTGTGCTATTTACTAACTGATGAGCCCAACTTAGCACACTGGGGCGAAATGCTGGCAACCAGGAATGAGTTAGCTGGAAAATTTATAATGTCCAATAACGGACCAACTATATTGGTATATTGGTATTAGCTGTAGACCAGCCACAGGAACAAAAGGTCCTTTTTTGTGTGGCACAGAACAAAGTGGTGAACACAAAGCAAATTTTTACACTCTCTTTTATATGACAGCACCTAGAAGTCCCTAAGTTTTGCACCAATAGCATGAGAGTTCATTGCAAATGAATGAAGGATTTACAAATAGCTTACATCCAGCATGACAGCTGGCAGTGAGGTGTATAGATGGCTTGTGACATGAGTAGAATTGGTTTCATACAGGCTTTATTACGAGGAGTCATATTTGGTATAAAAGCTGGAGTAGAAAAGGTGCATAGTTAAATCAGATGCATAGAAATAATATTCTGTGATGAGAATGTTGGAGATCCAGGAAATATTAGTGAGCAATGTTGAGGAGATGTATAGCAGAGATAGATGCATCAGATGAGGTAAATGGCAGAGGTGAGTACTAGTTATACAGGGTGTATAAGTGAAAAAAAGAAAACTGTGGCTGTTCTTATAGCTAAAAAAGCTGTCCAAAAGAATCAGGAGCCCTTTATGTAGTAGTAGCATTTCTTCTACAAGCAAAATGTCAACTAATGTGTAGTATACTGTACTTTGTATTTGCTATAACTGACCCTACCACTTTCACATCATGTGTAAATACTGTGAAAACCAGTACAATTGATTAGGGATTTGAATAATTTACCAAGCAAGATGTTCAATAAAATTCAACTTCTTTGAAATCATTTAAGAAAAGACTTGGTACACAACTGATAGGGAATTTGTCACCTGGGCGACAATCCTAAATACAGATCAATAGTGTTGGATGGACGGACGGACGGACGTACGTTCCATTGTAGGTATTTTGTTAAAATAAAACATGCTGCAGAGTCCTTCATAACCGACCTTTTCTTGTCCAACATTCTGTTTTATCTGACGCCTTTCTAAAACAATGATGAAGAAGAAATGGAACAGGAAGAGTACATAGTCGACAAAAGCAGTGCCAAAGTAGCACACAATAAAGGATACAGTACCCTTGAGCAGCACTGAACTACAGGGAGCAACAAGAATAAACCTCCAGCACTGATGTATTTTTCTAAGAGAATAAACTTAAAAACTTTATAAAAACAAATTTCAACTATATCAACACCTTTAAATGTTCAAACTTTTAATTGTATTGGACATACTGTAAATATCAACTGTATCAATAATAAGACATCTGCAAGTATTCTCTTTTCCTTTTAACCAACATTCCTTATACTCTGATGTCCCGCCAGCTCATTTACATCGGATAAGTGATACTCTGCTGTATCTTTCTTTCCCCCCCCCCCTTGTAATTTATTTTAAATTATATTAGCTTATGCTTTTGAAGTTCGAGATAACAGAGCTATACAGTTATTAAGCTGATTGTAGTGATTAATCAGGACTTCTTTTGAATATGTTAGTTTCTAGTGTAAAAGTATAAGTCAGTACTCTGAGTATTGAAATTACTATTTTTTTAAAAAATTCAAAACTGTGCATAATGCTTGCTTCATCTATTCTTGCAGTAGTAATAACTCGCTGCCTCCAGAAGATTCTCGTGGTTGTCGGCAAGGAGAAACCAGCACAGGTGTAATCCAAAGTGACGAACTCTTCAAATAATTCCTAATGGTTTATAACTGTCTGAAGAAAGAAACTTAAGAATGCTTTTTGTGATGTAATGTCCCTGTCTGTTTTGAGGCAGGGTTATAATGACTATTGTAAAGGTAAAATATTGTGTAATAGAACTGAGGACATTCAAAAATGATTGAAACATTAAGGTGTTATTAGGAGTCTATGTTAAAAGTGTGTTGGAGCATCAAAACTGTTTGATGTTACTCAGTTTTGTTTAATCATTTTAAGTTATTTAGTTATTCATTGCTTTACATTGCAACAAAACATTCCAATTGAAAGGGACAGGTCATATTTACCAAAATCTTCTGTTTTTTCTTGTAACTATTTTCATTAGGTATTAAAAGTTAAGGACACTTAGGCTAATATTCTCAGTGTGTTAATTAAGGTTTTAGACCTATACAGACAGAAATCTGTATTGAAATTTCATATTTTGTTACACTCACCACCATCACAATCACAGCCATCTTTACTGTTATAGTCATAATCATCAACATTATAATCATCAACATCATTAAGTTGATAATTATTGTGAATGTGCAGATAATGTATAAAGATAATTCATCAACGTTTTGATAATTACTTTGGAATTGTATCTACTTGTGTTGTTAATTCCATTATGTTCCTATTCCTTATAGCATATATTTTTATACATTATTGTATTTATGAAGTGAATAGCAGTTAATTTTCTTTTACTTATATAATGTAATACATGTTAATCATATGGTTTGAGTGAGTACCTATATGTATGCAAATGAATATGCACATATTAATGACTTTCACTGAAAGGAGTGAAGGAAATCATTTCAGTAAATTTGTAGGCTATATAATATATTGTTTACAGAAAGTCTTTCCCATGTGTTGTGTGAGTTAAGAGGCAAAAGTAGCAAAGATGTTAGAATATTGCATTAGAAATGGTTACCTTTACTTTATAAACTTGAACAATGAGTAAATTCCATGAAAAATTTAATAGTAAATTATTTTCTTATGAAATCCTGTTGTATAGAATTACTGTGTGAATTTACAAGGAAAGAGCTTATTTGCAAGGCAACTCAGAATTCAGAAGTATGTAAAAGGCCAACTCTAATGGTCAGACCAATCCATATCTACGCTTACAGGCTATATGGCACATGAAGTCCAAAATGGGAAGGAGCATGTTTCAACTAATATGCTGCTGATACTAATCTAACATTTTTATATTTGCTACACAATACTTTAAAATATCATGTAATTAATTTTTGATACAACTTTTATGTTATGGTACTTTTTTTCAAGCTGAGAAATAAATATTTCCTCTTCATAGGTGCTAAAAGAAGAGTAATCCAGTGAGAAGTCAAGCTTCAGTTTCCTGCATGTAACTTTACATATTTCAGGGAAAATAGAGAGGAATTAGCAAAGCAAGTAAAAAGTAGGTTGTAACATGATTGGTATGTACATATTGCACAAAAGACTAAATAATGGTCCAAGACTGCAAATATTTTTGGGTTCATTTTACAATGTTTAAAATAGTGAGAAAAGAAGACTGGCTACTTTGGTGCAATTTTTTTAGAAAAAATAAATTTGTAGCTGAACTGAATTACCTACAGTTATGCAGATGTAGTTTGCAGTTCACTCTCCAACAGTAGTTCTCCATTTCCAAATAATAATAATAATAATAATGGCGTGTTGTCTCCAGAGAGGTCTGGTACAGATCTTTCAAGTTGATGCTGTATTGGCAACCTGCACGTCTATGAGGATGGGACCCTACCTAAGATTAGTTCTAATGATTCAGAGAGCTCAAACACGCAGCCCCTGAGTCAGAGGAATTAACCAACGAAAGTTAAAATCCCCAACGTGGTTGGGAATCGAACCTGTGATCCTTTGGACCAAAAGCCAGTGCGCTAATCATTTAACCATGGAGCTGGAAACTTTCCAAATGAAATTACATCACAAATTCTCCATGTTAAGGTTGCAATTTACCTTGGTCTTCATACACCTGTTTCTGATAGCTCAGTCAGAAAAAACATGTTACTTTTTTTTTTTTTTTGTTGCTACTTGCTTTACGTTGCACCGACACAGATAGGTCTTACAGCGACGATGGGATAGGGAAGGCCTAGGAGTTGGAAGAAATCGGCCATGGCCTTAATTAAGGTTAAGCTACAACCCCAACATTTGCCTGGTGTGAAAATGGGAAACCACAGAAAACCATCTTCAGGGCTGCCGACAGTGGGATTCGAACCCACTATCTCCCGGATGCAAGCTCACAGCCTCGCTCCTCTAACTCGCCCGGTAAAATCATGTTACTAAGCTCAAATCATTCTTTGTTTAATCGAATATTTGTTAATAAGAGCAATCTTTCTGTTTTAAAATTTGCAAGCTTGTCACTAGGAGATTATAAAAACTCACTATTATAAAGATTAAAATTTAACTACGTATTTTTTATGCACAAAGTATTAAATTTCCCCTATTTCTGAAATGTGTTTTTCTTCTTAATCGATGAAATACTGATTTTTATTCAAATATTAACTTTAAAATTTATTTTTTTAAACATTGGTTTAAATAACAATTTGGACTTTATTTCTGATTATATGGATTCAAATGGTTCAGTCAGTCAGTATTGTATATCTTGACTAACTTGGTGTTTGCTCAGCATGACCATATTTTTGAAGGTTTAAAGTGAGACATCTGCTATCATAACATTCTTATTTAACATTGTACCATAGAAACAACTTAAATAACTTATTTAAATTTTTTAATATTGCAATTGCAACTACTAAGAACGAATTACAAGATGTGTTGACATTTTAGTAACTTTTCTGCAGGCTTCACATAATTTTTAATTTACTCAACAACCCATCTTCAGCACTATAAATCAAAGTAAAAAATCAAGATTATTTTTCTCAATAGCTAGAAATTCTATTAATTTAATATGCAGACCCTAAGGAAAATGCATTTCTTCACTCTTTCAACAAGTTTACACATATCCAAGATCATTAAACTTTACATTACCATCTGCTACCAAAATGTTGCAAAATTATATAAACGTATGAAAAGGAACACAGATGGGACGGACGGGACAGCATAAAATAATGGGACTTCCCAGCAAAAAGAGGATGTGTATTCAGCTTGGGTTTGCATGATGATAAAAGCACAGCTACTCATCGAAAAATTTTATAATTTTTTTGTAACTGTTGACATCATGATCATAGCCGAAAGACTTCTAGTTTTATGTGGAATTAAAACATTAAAAATGTTACTTCTTGTTTACAAAAATCCCCTGACCATCAGCTGGGTTTCAGAGGAGTGGCTGCCTTGACACAAAGCCAGCAATTAATTGCTTACTATTGGCATCAAACATCTCAGTTCAATAGAATAACAGTGAAAATCTGGGTAAGGTAGGCCCTACTCATTGTTAATACATTGCAATATTCTTACACAGCAGATAAATGTAGGAATACGATTTTTAACTTTGAATTTCACCATGATTCTTCCATCTGAACATCAAATCAGCAGAGACCAAGATAAACTCTTCTCTGGCTACGAGAATTTGAATGTAATTTAACCTATCCTTCTTTAAGGTATTAGGTTAGCTTTCTCTAAATTAATTCTCTACAGTTAATGAAAATTTGAAGTCTAATGTCACATTTGAAATGCTTATGAATTACATACTCTTATACTTATAATTAAACAAGTCTTGGACATGAAGACACTAGAATCCAGATTTTCAGAATGTTGACAGAATACAGAAAATACCTCTGTAGGTTAATTTAGTAATTTTCTTATGAGGCAGGCGTATCTAAAATATCAACAGAGTCCTGAAATCCCACTTCTACTTGTGTAGTTAACATAGAAAGGGGACAATTTGTTGATTATCCTAAAGTAAATAAAGTAAATGAAATCATTTCCAAGAGCAATGAATAAGGAAAGTTACTGTGAAATATATAACAGTAATTATCTTCAGATTATGATGTTCAGGATTTTGGAGCTTACTGTAATGTCTGGACCACTAGCTCATTACTGAAAAAAAAAAGAGAGAGAGAGAGAGAGAGAGAGAGAGGAAGTGTTGTGAATTTTTGAAGAATCTGAATTTTGAGTTAAGACAGTTCATGAAATATGGGTAACTGAACCCTTCCTAGTCCTTGTAGCCTAATGCTGTTGGGTCTGAGAAGACAAATTGGCTGAGGGAAGTTGGGCTGGAGAGATGAAGAGAGAAATATTTTTTGTGATATCAGAAGCCATCTCTTTTCATTTTTGTCTCAGTCACTCTATAACTGTTAGGTTCTTCAGTCTGCCGAAACTACTATCATTTTGAATAAATACATCTACTTGGTAACAAGTTGTTTCTTTTTCAAGTATAATTCCATTAACTAAATGTTTTATTTAAGGTGTTTCTTTTTCAGGTATATGGTGATCCTGTTGCTATATGTTTTCTTTTTCAGGTACAGTAGTTCAGTTTTATTCAAAATTAGGCAGCCTGAAGAACCTAACAATTATAAAACTAGAAAGAAAGATGGCTCAAATAATTGAAGACAGTGCCAGATTCAGCTCAGGATGTAGATCATCAACCACATTCCACAAGTTGCAAGTCAATGAGGGAGATTCACATATGATTTGTTGTAGAAACCCATTGCTTTTACCTCAAAATAAATGCTGAGGGGAAGAAAAGAAAATCCCTGTATATTTACATTCTCAAATGAAGATTTACCAAATTAGCATCAGCAACTGTAGAATATAGAATCAGATCAGCAGATGTGGCAGTGTAGGTTATTGTCCATAAGGGCCCACAGCATTTTGTTACAAAGGCACATCTGATAAAGAAGAATGCAGAAAAAGAGAAAATCAGAGAAGAAATGACCATCAGGTTCTGCAGCAGCAAGGAGCTATGATGATAAACATGATATTCTTGCACAAACACTGAGGAGATCCACAGAGAGCTGTGGGCCAGAGGCAGATGAAAAAAGTGAAGAAATCTTCTAAACATAAATTTGTGGTAGGAGTGTCCTTCCTATTGTCTCACATGATCTTAGTTTGCTTTTATATTTTACAAGGACAGTGCAGTTTAGGAGAAACATTTTGGGGAAGATGACATTACGTGATACAAATTGTACTGACTGTGCTGGAAGGGGGTGGGGGTGGGGAATCATTCTCTGAATGCTTTAGTTATGTGCTATACATTATTCATTTGGAAATACTCAATGGAATGTCCTGTTTTTATGTTTTTTAACTGTTACTTACCCTGACTTAGGAATATGTTACATTCCAACATTCTTATTATAAATGCAATGGAAAGGGAGCAATTAAATGTTCAAATATACTGTAATCAATGGGTCACTTGTGTGTGTTCCTATCCTTGTCCTAGTTTCCTTGCCCTAAACGACAGACCATGGAAAAGGGCTAATATTTTATTTCTTTATGTACTACTACAGCTTCATAGACTGCTAAGTGTGGTGTGGAAGAAGTACTCGTGGATTGGAAAAAAAAAATTACCATCCCACTGGTTTACCCTCAACTGGTATCATACATCTGTGAGATGGCTGCTAAACTTTACCATAATTCTTCTTCTTATTCTTCTGTTATCCTTGTCCAGGGAATTTCTAGGTAGGACAGTGGATTGTTGACCTCCATTTCACCCCCTCCTTGTCCTAATTCACTTCAAAGCTTCATATAGACTATTATTACGGTGGGATCCCCACACCAAAAGGCATTTTTTACCTAACTGCCAGATTTGAATGAGACTGCACCTAATCTGGAGAACAGGTGCCTTTTGCAGCTGCCCCTAACTTGGAGAACATACACTTCATTCTGGAATTCAGAGGCATTTTCTCCACTGGGAGGACAAGCAACCTCCTAATAAAGTTGGCTCATTTAGAAAGGCTGGTTTTTTACCACCATCCAAACTTGGCATCGAGTTGCGGACTGTATGGTCCACTCCATCCTGTAGCAGGTAATCCTGGTCAGACATGTATTCATATTGTAGTAAAGTAAGTAAATTTAGGCACAACTATATTAGGAGAAAGGGCTATCTACCATCCATGCAGAGCTGGTTCAGAGGAAGAGTCAGTGCCTGCACAGTCTTTAAAGCCACGTTTGAATGTTGTAACATCACCTCCTGGTTTCATGTTGATCTACAGAACACTAACATGATGATGTTATTTATTACATCGTGATATTTTTGCTGCTCAACACTACATGTGTAACAAGATCGAGTTTCAATGCCAGACATCTCATAATCCAAGGTACAGTTTTTAAATCTACACATATGAAATAAATGTGCCACTTAGAGTGATACCTGTCATTGCCAAGACAAAGTCAGGTATTTTATATTTTGTTCATCCGTTTACTAAAGGTACATACACTGCTGGAAAAAAAACAAAACAAACGTCCTCAAGGATGAGGTCATTTTACTCGCAAGTGATGTGATAAGTAGTTCATCACTGCAGGAGTATATGATTACAAATTCAGAGCAAATAAAACACAAATGTTGCAGTAAAGGATGTCCAAAGAGTCACATCAATACACAGTGTACCCCCTCTGTTAGCAACGCAGGCATGTATTTGCATATGCAAATGATCATAAAGGTGTCGAATGGCATCCTGCGATAGATTGTCCCAAGCATCTTGCACCTTTTGATGTAATTTGGCAATGGTTCTTGCAGGCTCTGGAGAACGCGTAAGTTTCCACTTCATCATGTCCCATAAGTGTCCAACTGGTGAGAGATCAGGTGATCTTGCTGGCCAGGGCAGTTGTATACCATGTAGAGTATGTAGCGTTGCAGCAGCTGTATGTGGGCATGCATTGCTGAAAAAACATCATCATCTTCCTGTCGAAGAAATGGCAGTAGCACGGGGACAACAACCTGTGCGATGTAGTGAGCACTGGTTACGTTACCCTGCAGAAACACCAACTGTGAGCGCGAGTTGTAACTGATGAGCTCCCTATACAGTAGCGGCGATTAGGGAGGGGTGATGGGGGGGGAGGGGTGGTCCCCCCCACTTTGTGGAGAAAACATTACATTTGTATTCAATTTTAGCTGGCTAAAACAAGGAATTATAGGAATTTTTAAAACAAGCAATTTGTACCAGCCCTGTTGTCTTATCAGCTAATTATTAACAAAATTATCAGCGGAAATATGCAAAAAATGTTGTTCGTCATGGTTAACCTATTTGTATAGTGCCACAGCAAGTAGTGGACACTTTACATCTTCTGTGAGGAAGGGAAGCAGGGGATATTTTTTGCTAAGTTGATGGACACTGAGGTACAACTCACCCGCTTGCCATGCACATTCATAAGTCTGACAGTCTCTTTAGTGTCTGTTTGTTTCTTTTATTTTCTTAGTGTGCAGTCAAATACTAAATGATTTTTAATTGTATAATCATGCCATACTTCTATTTAATAGTAATACATGTGTAATTGTTGTTCCTTTGGTGAAAATTTTATTCAAAAAACTATTATCACAGTTAAGTTGGCAGGCTGTCAACCTTTACCTTTCTGTCGAAATTCGCTGAGTGAGCATAAACATTTACAGTTTTGTAGCATTTTATTCTGTTTTGATGTATATACTCCCCCCCCCTCTCCCTATGCCACAAACCCGGATACTTTGTTGCCTGTCATTTTATTTGCACCCCTACTTTTAATTTCCAATTGCCGCTACCGTCCCTACACCATGAAGCCTGGGTTGAGACCTGGGTGTCATGGGCAAATGCACTCTGGAATAGTCCGCTCACCAGGTCTACGCCGTACACGTGTACATCCATCACTTGCATACAAGATAGCACCTACTCTCATCACTGAAGATCACAAAGTGCCGTTCCCCTTTCTAGTCAACACTTTCATGACACCGTTGTAGCTGTGCTTGTTGGTGTCATGGTTTCATTGGTAGCCTGGCCAGAGGCACACGTGATCGTAATTCTGCTGCAAGCAGATTGTTCCCAATGGTCCTTGGTGACATAGCAAGTGCAACATGTAACTGGATTTTGTTCCTGGATGATGTTCGGTTGGCCACCGCTGCTCCCACAATGCGTCGACCTTGACGTGTGTCTGTACTACGTGGACATCCGGAGCCTGGTTATAAGTGTGGGAATCTTTCACAGATCACTGCTGAAAGCAGCGACACACCACCAATACATTGTGTCCAACATGTGCAGCAATACGTCGATATGTCCATCCAGCTTCCCGCAGGTCCACAATGTGACCGCGTTCAAATGGCTGCAGTTGTTCAACAGGAGTACGTGGGTCATGGTTGTACCCTAGAATGAATGTTGCAAACACTTTTCACCTCTAACCTCAGCACAGTTACTGCCTGCAGAGTCAAAACAGAGTGTGCATGGACAGGCCATCTGATCACCGATGTCCATGGCAAATTAATCACTAAAACAACAACCCCTCACTATGCACATATTATACCCTAGAGCCACTGAACACAGACCTTGAGGATGTTGCATGTTTTTTTTCCAGCAGTGTGTATTCAGTTAAAGCGTTTTGACATCATTTGACCACATAATTCATTGGTCAGAGAACTAGAAGGCATTTCTACCTTTTGAACACATTTAAGGCAAGAACATGCACAACTCAATTTATAATTACCTATTTACGTGAAAAGAAATAGTAGTGTGCCCTGTGCTGAACAAAATTGTACACTCTAAACAACGTGAATTTTGGACTTCAAAATATAAATTTATGTTTTGAGTTTGCCAGTGATTTAGTTTCTTTTATTGGTTCTGGGTTCTTTATAAAATACTGACATGTATGTATGTATGTATGTATGTTGAGTGCTCAGCCCAGAGGCTGGTTTAGACCTCAACAGCTCTGCCATCAGCCATCATAGGTGGCCCAGGCATCACTGAAGAGGCATACTAGGGAAATGAGGAGTGAGGTAGTTTCCCATTGCTTTCCTCACTGAGCTAGAAGTTACTATTACATCTCAGTCTGCCAAGCCTCCCGAAATGCCCACACCAACTGACCCTATGAGTGACATTTTCACACCATTCATAACAGGGACTGGCTGCATATGGAATGGCATTACTGCTGGCATCACTCATATCTCGGTCACTTTCATATTGTCAAAGCCAAGGATGAGACTGAGACTGGACAATGAAAGTAACAAATTTGTTCTAACCCATACCAGAAAACATAGTGTGCTGTAAACACTACAGTTTATCTTGCCAGAATACTGACATAGTAGAGAAATTATAATACGGCATTTCTAGTTGTTTGAGAAAAATGCAATGGTCTTCGTTTGTGGAGCTTCATTTTAGTACTTTTGTATTTTCTTCTGGTTTTGTATTTTCCTTTAAGTTTTATTGTGAAGTGGTTGAAAACATATTTTTAAAGGAATGAATTTCAATAAACAATAACAATAACAATTTGAGAAGACACTGTTTAATTTAATAGTAGTATCTGGGGTCTGCCAGGCACCATTACAGTTAGCCACTGTTCTGTAGGTGTCACAGTACCTCAGGTTATCACACAGGTAATGTATATACAGTGTTCTCATTTTATGAGCAAACTTTGCATAATTCTGCTGCCAGCCAACTCCCCCCACCTAGCTCCCCTGACTGCACCATGGGAAAACAGGTGTACAAAACATCTCAGCAGTTAGTTGCTTCTATGAATTGGACTGGAACGTGCAGGTGACTGATGCTTGTGTATTATTGTGTATATTGCTTGCATATAAAATAATCAATTGGGAAATAGTATTCAGTTAAAGAGCAAATTTATTTGGTGGAATGTTACTCAAAAAGAGATAACTACACAAGATGCGTTTAGAGATTTGCTTGTAAATATCCTGACTAGTATTCCTATAAAATAGTGGCACATAACAGGTTCAGTTTGTGATGTACAGAGGAAACAGAACATGTTTTACCCGAAGATAAACTTGGGGAGATATTCGGGCGCGGTTAGAAGCAAGCCATAGAAAATCACTTAATCGTCTAGCACAGGAAATGAACATATCCATGGAGTTGGCCCACAAAGTGACCACACTGCTGAAATTTCGACCATTATGCGGGAACTTTATTAGACAGATTTCCCCACAAGAATAAAGTTCTGTAAGTGATTTCATGAAAGAGTTGACAATGTAAATTTGGATCCACAGCTAATGTTTTTATCTGATATGTAAATTCTCAAAATATGCATTTATGGAAAACTGAGAACCTGCATATTGTACCAGAAGCACCATTGCATCCCATTAAAATAAATGGTGAGTAATAAACCTGTATGTATATATATAATATATAAAACAGTATTTTAATAAGAATATTTAAATTTATGGGCTTCTTTTATTCTTATTTTATTCTGAATTTGCTAAATATCTTGATTTGCCAGTAGTAATGGAACATGTGGGTAGTGTGAGCCCGGATTTCATTGTAATCTAGTTTCCTTGTTTTGTACACCTGGGTTCCAACAGTGCGATCAGGAAGTCAGCTGATGGCAGAATCACGCAAAGTTTCCTTGTACAATAGGAGCACTGTACATAAGGCTAATAATCAAATATACACAAAATTATTACACTGAAGTGAAGATTTCTTTATCTCATCACCTTTAATATTATTTCTTGGCCAAGTGATCTTTTAAAAATTCACTTTAAATAAAGGACAGAATACAGCTGCCATCATCAGTGTACAGTAGGTAAAGAAACAGGAGAGGCATACCATACTTAAGACAGGATGCAAAAGATTTTATTGTAAAGTAAAACAATGGGGTGTGTGTGTGTGTGTATTATACCAGTATATATATTTAAACATTAGTTTGGGATGAAGAAGAATCTAAAATGAGATGGGGCTGTTGACAGTCATGAGGATGACTCCAAGGCTGATTATATTCCTTTCTGGAGCCATTCTGTTCATTTAAGTGAGATTTCATTTTTTGTTTTTAACTGTACCTAATATTCCCCCCTCTATAGTTTTCTGGTATAAATGGTTAGTTGCTTACCTCCTAAAATGCTCTGCCATTTACAGTAGGCATGAATTACCATGTCAGTCACTTGTGCCACTCTCCCCACTTTCATATTTCCTGTATGACCTCCCTTGATCAACTCTTGTTCTCTTTCATCCTGGACGGTATTAAGTTTGCGAGACGTAGGTAGGCTTTCATTTTCATGCCCTTAGTGGCATTTCCATTTCTTTTGCTGATATCTTCATTCTTTGAAGGATAAGACATCTTCCTTTTGCCTCTGATTAGTGTTAAAACAGGATGGTTACCCAGTTGTACTTCCTCTGAAAAAACAGTCACCACGCAACTACCATGTTGGAGCATTTTCAACCACTTTCCTCAGCTGTGGTGGCTGCATAAAAGGAAGCTGAAAGTGTTCCAAAGAGGTAAGTCAATTACTTATCAGTCAGTAGTAAAGTTCCATAAAGAAATATTATCACGATCCTCAACATTGTTACCCAGTTAGATTAAAATTTACCATACATATGCTTTTGTTGTGATATCAGAAACCATCATTGATCCTAAATTTAATTGTTTATTACATTGGTAGAATGCAATACAAAGTGCTTTATATATTAAGAAAGGCTCATTCTATAGTACTTGAGTATAGCTCCTAAGCTTCTATCTTCAGACAGTTGCAAAAATTAATTATCTGACAATATATGGTTGGCTGTACTTTTGACAATTACATAATATCTGTATTGTCATCCATTGTGTCTTGTGTAGAAAGAAAAACTGTTGGATTTAGATTGTAAATGTCTTTGTTGTTGCTGTTCTTGTTGTTGTTAAAGCTGCTGTTAAGTTGCAGTCTGAACAAAGGGATTTCAATATTCAATACAGAAGTTACAGTATAATAAAGCAAAATCAAAATAATCCATTTACAGAATGTAAGTTTGCTTTACAAATGAAAGAAATTTGAAGTACAGTATATTATTTCATTTGCTGTCCAGTTTATTGTACTATACTGCAGATTATTTCCTTTTTTAATAGTATCACTAATTCATGGTCAAATGTTACAGAAGAAAGAATAGAAAGAAAGTCATCTGCTTAACAAGGTATAAACCAAGTACTTGCAGGTGCATCAACATAGTTAGGAAAGTCACAATATTGATCCAAATGCAGGGCTTCAGATTTAAAACATAGTAGCATTAAGAGCTCCTAGTTCTTTGACAAGAAAGCATTCAATTTCAGCTTTCTCATATGACTTAGAATTTTAGAATGATGGAAATACACAAATATAGAGAGTTTGTTGAACAGCTCTGCATGCATTATACATTTGTTGACATACTTTTGCAAAGGTACCGTACCAGTACCGGTAAGCCTATAACTGTGGAGAAAACTTGTCCTGGCTGGTTTATGATTTTTCCATGGTATGTTGCAGTTTTAGAATATTTAAACAATAATAAATGGTAAATCCCTTTTCTATATTCACCATCACTGAACATTTTGAAATTATCTCACTTGAGTCTAAGCAATGAATAGACAAGATAATTATTTTTCACATGCCTAGAAACCTGTTAAAAAATTCAGTTCCTCTTTGGAAAACAATATCTTTAATTGGTGGCCTGCGTTTATATAACATACTTCATGCAGTCCCAAACACATATCCTTTGTTGCTCTCCATGTGATTGTTTTGGAACTTTGGACTTACTGAAATAGCCTTGTGAAGGATTAGCAAAAATTTTGTTCCCAAATAAACCTTCTCATTGCACTGTTATAGTTATTTTTAAAATTGTTGAAGAGGCAGGTACATTGATAGTAGGATATTTATTATGAAATCTTATAAGGGTTAAATTCCTTTTAATATAAATCATATACAACATGGTTGTAACTTAATGTGCATCATTTTAAGCACATATTTCTTGTGGAATTCTACATTGATTCAACCCAACATATCTTGTTACATATTCTAACCATTTCTGAAATAGACAAATCTGAAGTTAGGAACTTAAGATGACACTTTATGAGATAGATGTTAAAATTATCCAAAATCCTGATCTCCACCCATAGATTATAGAATTATCCAAAATCCTGATCTCCATCCATAGAATATTACTTGTGGAACCACAATGAAGGAATGGTTTATGCAATTGTCATGGAGAATGAGGTGTACCATAATTATTGAGAAGTATTGTTGTTATTGAAGAGCACTTCACTATCACTACTGTGGTTCTCATTCACTGCTGCAAAGAGCTCGTGTGTATTGGAAGTTCAAGAATGACATTTCAAGTGAAATTGGCACTAACTGCAGAAAGATTATCTATTCACCTGGGTTTGGTTCATATTTCTTTTTGTTTTTCTTCTCTTGTTTACTTTCGTTGTAACAAATTTTTGCAAACTTACAGAGATCTGAAGTTTTATTTTTATGCAGTATGTATCTTTACAACTTGCTCTTTTACAGATTATTGTTAACTTTCCAGTGTAACATTTTCTATTACAGAAATCATTGTATAGGGTTCCCAACTTAAGGCTTGTTTTATTTCATTAACTCTTACAATATGTACCAAGGTATCTTTTGTTAAATCGATATAGAATTCAGCCAAGAATATGTCTTTAAGATTATATGCATTATGTTACGATGTCTCTGTATAGATGGATAGGGAAACATAACAGGATAAACACAATAACAGGTCAGTGTAGGAAGAGGGAGCAATAGAAAGAGGGGACAAGGTCAAACATGAAAACACCAAAGATAAAGGATAAACTCCACATCTTCAAACAATGCCATCTTCAAACAGCTAGCTCCCTCTTTGGATCAGTGGTAAAGCTTGGCTTCCAGATCCAAAGATCATGGGTTCAAACCTTGCAGAGGTAGTCAGATCTTTGAAGAGGAGCAAAAAGTTAATTCAGTACTCCATGTCATACAGTGTCTACATTAATTTCTTCTCATGGTATAATGAACTAATTTCTGCTTCCAAACTTCGTCAGGTGGGCAGACATCAATATTCATTGGGACACCATCTTGACAGATCTCTCTGTCTTGATACAGGAAACAGGAAGAATGCCAGACACAGGAAAAAGAAAGAGACAAAAAGATAAAAATGTATACAGTTGATGAAAGACTAGGAGTGCAAGACACAAGAACTGGGATCAATAAGGAGAGAGTCCATCTGTGTGAAAATGTGGAGATTGTCCTTGTTCTTTTGTATTCTTATGTTTGTTCTTGTCTTTTGTTTCTGTTGCTCCTTTTTCCTATATTGAGTAGTCATTTTATTTATCTTATTATGTATTCCTCTTCATATTTCCCTCTACTGCTATACCTTTGCTACTTGTTTATTCATTTGCATTCCGTTTAATACAAGTTTGTTCTAGTACGTACTCAGTTCCCACCAAATTACTATACCTGAAAAGTAGACTAAATTTTAACCTAACTTCACAATCCAAATCAAACAAGGAATGAGGCAAATGCAATTGGCTGTAGGCCTATGCCCTTGGACAAGGAGGAAGCACTAATCCTATTTTTCACTTTCCTTTCTGGACAGGGTAGTGCTGAAGCACTGTTCAGTGAACTCCCTGCATGTCTTAAATATTAACTGGTTCAGAATCTTCCATTTCATGCACATCCAAGCTTGTGAATTTTACAATTGGGAAGTTTAAAGGGTAGAATATACAAAAGTAATCCAAAGTATTTCAGTACAAAGCCTATATGATATTTTGCAGAATGTAGATCTGTCCAACAGAATGTTTTCAAGTGCTAAGAAATCTGTAAGATATAGTACAGCAAGATAAGTATTTCAGCAGCTTCTAGAGGTACCATAAATTTTATTACTTTAAATCTGAAGCTCTGCATTTCAACAAGACAGTAACAAGCAAGTTCCATTATGTGAAGAGTTTTTGTGTAACTTGGTAAGACTTCATACCCATTTCCCTTTCTGTTTTTAATCTGATCTTTTATGACTGATTTGTCAACAATGTAAATGAAAACACATTGATAGTTATTTAAACCAAAACCACCTAGCCTAATTATATTACATAATGTATTATAAGGAAGATATTTACAATATTACAAGAGGGTCTTTTCATGACACATTATCAGAATACTTTTTTCATTACCATACCCAAAAGTTTACAAAACGGTAAATAAATTTATGTGAATTTTTTATTGAATAACTTATGCCTTTGTTATAACTATCCCAGTGCAGAAACTTGTTTTTATAACACTGAACTTCTGATTCATGCAAATTATATTATTGGAAGAGAGAGTGAGAAAAACGCTCAAAGTTACTTTCTACAGAGATTAAACTAGTGTTTATAGGTCAATACAATGAATCCTGTATCCTAATTTTCTAGTTGCAGGACTCTCTAACCATTTACATAATGATGGCTCTCCTGGACAATGTTTCAAACTGATCATTTGAAGCAGACTTTAGAGAAGCCTATGGTAGTGTGATTATTATGTAAGATATAAAGTATATGAAGGGAACAGACATAACTCAGTCACTACCTGCTTCTCATCAAGGCGGCTGTTGTTCAAATCTCAGTCAGTGCAAAGAAGCTTTTTGAAATGAAAGATCATGTCCCAGAGGTTCAAAATCAATGTAGGCCTATAGTTGTAAAGTTGTTGAGAATAAGCTTGCTTTTTATGTATAAAGGGTCAGGTAGCTCGATGTCAACATACTGCGTTTCTGCTCATGGCTGTAAGAGAAAACAGAAATGTTGACTTGATAAAGACTTTCTCAAACCTTGTCAGTGGCTGTAACTATTCATTTATAAAATTTAAATAAAAGTTCTTTTGTAACTGTTTCATTGTGAACTCTGATTTTTGTTCAATTGCTTCAGGAAAAGGATATTATTTTGGAAATCAAGTCGAGGATAAATACTACAGAATCAATCAACTGAGCCTAATATCTACACAGAGTCTATGTAAATCACTAGCAAAATTATATTTAGTTTATTTATTGATGACTAAGACATATCCATCAGCTACAGTTTATAATGGCTAATGGAAACGGTTTATGGCAATGAATTGCTTTGGCAAGGATAATCTAGCAGTCCTGATGCAGTCCAGAGTCTGAGTGTGATCCTACTATAAAGGGCATTGGGCAATAAAAATCTATGTTTCTGGATTGTTCTAGAAGCTTTCTGCAATATCTCAGTATGTTGCATTTGTAAATAAATAGCTAGCAGTTTTGTATTGTGTTGGGACATTAAATCAATCAAATAGTGACTTGATTAAGCATGTTGCTAAGCCAGTTTATATTTATAGGTACTAGTATACATTTCTTGTTGATTTCTAAAAAATTGGGTAACTTTATTGAATAATTACAATCTAACTTATTGTTTTGTAATCTCTATTCAATACGGACCAAACATGAAATTCTTGACTTTATTGAATAATAATCATTTGTTATGAGAGCAAAATAAGGTGGGCACACATTCAGCCAATGTGCACAGTTTGAAAATAACGTAAATACGTACTGTAGATATGATGAGAGTATTTGAACTTAGGTTCTATATCGATAACAAATGAATATTCCTTTCTAAGTCCTGAAGATAAGCAGATTGTAATCTGTATCAATAAAATCGTAATGACTGTGTGTCTGTACATTGACTATTTTGGCAAAATTTCTATACAGTTATCTGTTTCAGATGCAATAATGACCATATGAATAGTTTTTAGTTTTGGTGTCTGTTTGTCTGTTTGTCTATAAGTTGAAAACTATGGGATATATTTCTACCAAACTTCATATTTAGAATCCATCTGTCCTTGGGTGGGATTTAGGACCAATATTGTTTCTAAATCCTTGAACTGACTGTGGGTTTAAATGAAACCAAAACCGTGATTTGCACTCCCACAAAATATACACAACAAAATTTAATGGAAATCTACTTGCCTTAATGGAAATCAATTTCTAAACCTTTTTTCTCATATGCAACATTTTGATACGAGGATTAATAAGGGAGATATCATTAAGGGACTGTTTCTGGTACAAGTCCCACTGGACTTAACTCAAGAGCGGGTGCGTGTAAAGCCTATTTCTTATAACTTGAAAACTACTGAGATATTTCGAGCAAACTTCATATTTAGCATCCATCTGTCCAAAGGTAAGTTTTAAGGTCCATACCATGACAGATTCCCGGTATGGACTGGGGGTTTATAGGGAACTGAAACAGTGATTTTACTCTCCCACAGTATATACAAGACCAGCCTGACTAGAAATCGACCAACCTTAATGGAAATCCATTTCTAAAACTTTTTACTCAAGTGCATTTTTTTTATAGGAGGATTAATAGGGGAGATATCATTAATGGATGTTTTTTCAGTACATGTCCCACCGGCCTTAACTTAAAAGTGGGTGCGTGTAAAGCTTATTTCTTATAACTTGAAAACTACTGGAGATCTGTCAACCAAAACTGCATATTTAGTATCCACCTGTCCAGTGGCAGGTTTTTAGGTCCTTACCATTTCAAATTTGCAGAATGGACTGGGGTTTATAAGGAACTGAAATAGTGATTTTACACAATATACAAAGCCAACCCGACTGGAAATCGACCAACCTTGATGGAAATTGATTTCTAAAACTTTTTTCTTATGTGCATTTCTTTGACAAGAGGATGAATAAGGGAGATATCGTGAACGTTCGGTTTTGCAGCCTAAGTCTAGCAGACAGAGCCCAAAAGGTGTTGTACGTAGAGCAGATTCCTTATCAATATAAATAAAAACTTAATGACTGTGTATCTGTACATTGACTATTTTGGCGAAATGTTCATGCAGTTATCCGTTTCAGGTGTAATAATAACCATCTGCATATTTGTTAGCTTTGGTTTCCTGCCCTTATCCCCCAAAGCAAGATTGAGGCACAATCTGCCAGACAAGCTAGAAAATTGAAATTTGGCAAAATTATGTGTCTTAGGCTGTAATCGATGGAAAGCTTCAAAGATCTTTAAATATTTAGTTTTTTACCCCCCAAAAATATTGGAATATTGAGGCAATTTTAATGTCAGTGCAGACCTTTGTTTTGAGGTATTTCGTGGTTAAACAGAAAGTTGTACCACAAAACAGATGGCACAATCTCAGTTCAAGTTGGAGTGATCTACAACTTTGGTCCTATGACGTTTTGTCATATCTCTATTCCTTATATCTTAGATTTGTCTCTATTTCTCGATTATACCTACATTTTGGTCTTTGTACACATATAATTCGTAGTTCGAATCTCTTAGATGAAAGATAGAATCATATAATTCTACACGAAAATTGGCCCACCCAGTATCCATGCGTGAGCCAAATTCTATGTTTGTAGCTGTCACGTTAGCGGTGGCGAAACTACCTGGAGTCATTTGAGGCAATGCCTATCCTAAGAAATATGATTAAACATAAATTTTGCAACAAATTTATCTGCTGTTATTATTGTGTTAAATCAACAATAATCTCTCTTTGATATGGGCTACATGCTGACAGCAGATGATGTGCTTCGCAGATCGCACTGCTAAAAGGCGACAGAAGACTACTTGTTCTTACAGGGAGGCAGTCTGTAACTTGTCTCACCCAGCACATTTTGTTTTGTTTCCCCTTCAGTCAGCTTGTAGACTGGTGCGGGGTGGTGGAGGAAAGATAGGCTACTACCCACACTCCTCTCTCCGCAAGGTCTAGACCCCAGAGAGGCAAGCCTCCTGTGCTGTTTGAGAGCGTAGTAACTCCCAGCGCGAAGGTGACAATGAAGTACCGGTACCCTATTGCTAAGTGTGTTTTTCTTTTGAATTAGTAGGCAAACCTTGCATTATTGGCTTTATTTGTGTCAATTCAGACATGGACTGTTAATTGTGTCCATCATTTGATTGAAAATCGCGTTGAAATAATGTGTGAAGTAGGCACCTTCGGGAACTTAATGAGTCTTTTGAACTCTTTAAAACATAAGCCATTCTCATCTTGGACTTACGAAGAGAAGTATGAAGCCAAAAACAAAAGATGTATGCCTAATTTGGATATTAAGTATTCTGACGGTAAAGTAGCAAGAAAATTTCAATTTTCTTGGTATACACGATATTCGTGGTTAACAGCCTGTTCCGAAAGCAAGAAGCTTTCTTGTTATACATGTGTTTTGTTTGGTGGTGAAAAGGAATGGACTTTAAATGGGGTAATTGTTACAAAAAACTTTCTTAGAAAAGGAGAGAAGCATCAAAATTCAAATAAACAGATTCATAATGAAGAGAGATTCCATTTACTGGGGCACAGGAGGATAGAACATTCTCTATCTGAAGGTGCAAAATTTTAAGCCGTTAAACATAATGAAGCTGTGAAACAAAATAGGCTTGTTGTTGAGAGATTTGTTGACACTGTCTGTTTTCTTGGGAAACAGGAGCTTGGATTTCGAGGTCATTTTGAAGGGGAGGACTCGACCAACTAGGGCAATTACCTAGAGTTGTTAGATTTTCTTTCAAAACAGGAACAGCACATTCGAGATCATCTCCAGCCCACATCGGGCTTTAAAGGTACATCAAGCGAAATTCAGAATGAATTAATTGAGTCTGTAACTGCCATAATTCAGGAGACAATCAAAGCAGAGTTAGATTCCTGTGATTTCATTGGTATTCAGGCAGATGAGACCTTGGATGTATCAAACAGATCTCAAGTTAATGTAATATTCTGTTTCTGCTCAAAACAGGGTCCCACAGAAAGATTCTTAGGCTTTTGTGATGTTTCAATTGATAAGACTGCATCAAGCTTATCAGAATTAATTGTCGATATTCTGCGAAAGTGGGGAGTGATTAATAAAGTTGTATGTCAAACATACGACGGGTGCTCCACAATGGCAGGAAGGCATGGTGGTGTTCAGCATTACGTTAAGCAAGTTTGCCCAAGGGAAGTATTTCTACACTGTTATGCCCATAAGTTAAACCTCATTCTTCTCCATTGCTCCAAAACAGTACCATTTTTATCAAGAAAATGCTTGTGAAGGAATTGATGAGTGATCAAGTACTGAAAGACTGTGTGATTGTACATAATCTGACAGCGTTTCATTCATTTTTTAGTAGATTCTCAAAAAGAGCTCATCTTCCGGAATCCAAAGGATTCAGAATTCCCCAAGCATGCGCTATCCATTGGAGCTTTCATTCGAGAGCAGTCCACACAATATTTTCACACTATGATGATCTAAGACAGGTTTTTGAAGACATTGCAGAGAATGATAAGGGTTGGGACAGTGAGTTGTACAATTCAGCTGCTGTGTTGCTTGCCATACTCAAGAAGGCCCGATTCATTTATTTGATCTGTCTCTATAGATAAGTTTTTATTTATACAGATCATCTCTTTGTTCTACTGCAATGTAAAAGCACATCTGATGTAATTCTGTGCAATACTGAAATTAGAAAAACCACTGGTATCCTTAAGAACATGTGATCAGAAAATAATCCTCTTGCTTTGTAAAATGTCGCAAAATAAATAACAAGATAAACGTAGATGACAAGACATTCCAAATGCTCAAAATGTTAACATATGAAGTTCTTGATACCTTAATTATGCAAATGGAAATAGGGTTTGGCAATTTTGAAAGCATCCAATTTGTTGAGTTGTTGGATCCAACTCATTTCATAGTTTACAAAGAGACCTTCCCTGCTATTAAACTGAACAGTCTTATGAACATTTACCCCTTTTTTAAAAGGGAAAGATTGGAAAATGAATTGATTACCATTTATTCTGATACAGCAAAACATTTGTCCTCTCAAAAAATTTTACATTATATTGTCCTCAATGACCTTGAACAAGTGTATATGGAAGTGTCAAAATGGATTCGTTTAATATTAACATTTCCCGTGACAATGGCTTCCTCTGAAAGGAGTATGAGCACTCTGAAGAGGATAAAAACATACTTGCGTAATTCAATGAACAATGAAAGACTCAGCAGTCTTAGTACCATTTCTATCGAGAAAATGCTTGTGAAGGAATTGATGAGTGATCAAGTACTGAAAGACCGTGTGATTGACCATTCTGCAATCAAGAAAAGTCGACGTTTGGAACTACTCTACAAAAAACTTTACGGTAAGATTTCCTGCCTACCCATTAATTAATAGCTTCGCCACTGCACATTAGTACCCAAAATTAATGCACTGTGATAAAACTTTACCCAAATGTCACCCTATTCAACGTTTCTAACTCAATATTTTAAGACCAGCCTAAACGGCTGCTAAATGGGGCATCTTATGGTACAATCTGTTTGTCGATATCATGTATCATTTACAGCAGTTAATCTGTAAATGAAGGTTTGCAATATTGTAAACATGCATATACTTCGTATGTCGATCTATATATATATATATATATATATTCATTGAAGTCGATTTGTAGCAATGTAGAAAGGGTGTGCATGCCATTGTAATTAATATTTTATATCGATAGTGACTCTCAGTAGGAGGGCGTCTGCTATTGTAATCATTACTCCCTACATCGACTTTGACTGGCAGTAGGAATGGGATCCTTCTCCAACTCCTATGTAACTAGCATTAGTAAGGAAGGACTGCCATTGTAATTAATAATTCCCTTTTTGACTTGACTGGCAGAAGTCAAGGGAGCATCCAGTTTTGTTCAAAACTCCCCTAACCAATTGTGTTTGGGAGTAGGCAAGTGTGCCTGCCATTATAAACAAATTTACCCATCTAAAATGTGACTGGCATTAGGCATAGTGGCCTTGCTATTATAATGGAAACTCACCAACTCAATGTGACTGTCATTAAGAAATGGGGCCTGTCATTATAATGATAACAGCACCACTCAATTCTGACTGGCAGTAGGGAAGGTGCCTGCTATTATAATAAAAACTTCTCAACTGTAGTCTGTCTGGAAGTAGGAAAGGATGCCTTCCATTGTAAAAAAAACTCCCCAAATCGATTGTGACCGTGCAGTAGGCAGTGGGACCTTCCATTATAATGAAAATTTATCTACTCGATTGTGAATGGCAGTAGGCAAGTGAGCCTGCCGTTATCATCACGCTTTACATAGGAAACAGTGTCTCTACCCAAATAGTGCAGGAAAGCTAATGCAGTGAGCTCACAGTTTCAGTCAACTGTATTCTGTAAGAAAGAAGCAAGTTCTTGGATGAAAGTATCTTTACTGACTCTGCTGTACAGAAGTGAAAGCTGGGTGGACTCAAGATATCTTTATCATAAATAAATTAGAAATTACAGACATGAAAGTGGCAAGAATAATTGCTGGTACGAACAGTTGGGAACAATAGCAGGAAGGTACTCAGAATGAGAAGATAAAGGCTAAGGTAGGAATATACTCTATGGATGAAGGTGTATGCATAAACCAGCTACAATATGGTGTCATGTGAGGCAAATGGAGGAGGCTAGATTACCTAGGACAATAATGGACTCATCCATGGAGGGTAAGAGACATAAAGAGTGACCAAAACGATGATGGATAGACTCAGCTTTTAATGATTTAATGGTAAGAGTTATGGAACTAAATGAGGCAAAAGCTAGTTACAAGTAGAGGATTGTGCAAGTGCTCAGTTAATTCACAGAGGCTTGCAGATTAAACGCTGAAAGGCATAACAGTTTATTATGTATGTATGTATGTATGTATGTATGTATGTATGTATGTATGTACACTACCTGATCGAAAGAATCTGGACACTTATCTGAAATTTCACTTAGATTTTATCCGTGTCACATTCCCAATTATTGAATATTAACACAGGGTGGGACTACCCTTCACCTTTGTGTTGTCTTTAACTCTGCTGGGGACACTTTAAATGAGATGTCTGAATGTGTGTGTGCAGGAACGGTAGCTCATTCTTCATCAAGAGCCAAAACCAGAGGAAGTGTCCGGCTCCATGGCTAAATGGTTAGCGTGCTGGCCTTTGGTCACAGGGGTCCCGGGTTTGATTCCCGGCAGGGTCGGGAATTTTAACCATAATTGGTTAATTTTGCTGGCACAGGGACTGGGTGTATGTGACGTCTTCATCATCATTTCATCCTCATCACGACGCGCAGGTCGCCTACGGGAGTCAAATAAAAAAAAGACCTGCATTTGGCGAGCCAAACTTGTCCTCGGACACTCCCGGCACTAAAAGCCATACGCCATTTCATTTCATTACCAGAGGAAGTAGCGATGATGGACGCTGGGGTCTGGAGTGAAATCTATGTTCTAACTCATCGCAAAGGTGTTCCATTGGATTCAGGTTGGGAATCTGGAGAGGCCACTCCATTTCAGGAATGTTACTGTCCACAAACCATTGCCTCAGAGATGCAGCTTTATGACGGGGTGCATTGTCATGCTGATATGATCATCGTCTCTGAACTGGTCCTCTACTGTATGCAGTACACAGTGGTTTAAAATGTGTTCATATCCTTCTGCATTTAGAGTTTTCTTAAGTCCAACAAGGGAACTGTACCTTAGCCTTCAGAAACACCCCCATACCTTAACACCACCTCTTCTGTACTTCACTGCTGACACTACACATGATTGCAGGTAATTTTTTCCAGGCATTCAAAGCAAAAAGCAAAGTCATCTCCATACAGGTCATGAAGGCCCTTGGAGGGGTAGAAAGTAAAAGCTTCCACTATACGTAACCTTGGCACTTGGTGGGGTAGAGTGGCTAGCTCACCAGGCCTTCGCCAAACCCAAACCCTTCCATTGGATTGCCATAGTGTATAGCATGATTTATCACACCAGATCACTCGTTTCCAGTCATCCACTGTCCATTGGCAATTGGCATCACTCTACACACCACTTCCAGCGTCACTTAACATTAACTGCAGAAATGTCTGGCTAACGAGCAGCAGCTCGACCATTGCACTCCATGTTTTTAACTCACGGTGCACAGTCATTGTGCTGACTGGACTTCCAGTAGCACTTTGGAACTCACGATTGATCTTTCCGCTGATGTCTTGTGATTTTTTTTACAACATCCCTTCGCAATGCTTGACGATTCCTGTCCATCATTAACTGAAGTCTGTCTGCTCTTGGTTTAGCTGCTTCTTGATGTTTCCATTTTGCAGTCACATCACCAACAGTCGACTTGAGGAGCTTTAGAAAGGCTGAAATGTCCCTGATGGATTTGTTACTTAGGTGACATCCAATGACTAGTCTACTATCAAAGTTACCGGGCGAGTTGGCCATGCGCGTAGAGGCGCGCGGCTGTGAGCTTGCATCCGGGAGATAGTAGGTTCGAATCCCACTATCGGCAGCCCTGAAAATGGTTTTCCGTGGTTTCCCATTTTCACACCAGGCAAATGCTGGGGCTGTACCTTAATTAAGGCCACGGCCACTTCCTTCCAACTCCTAAGCCTTTCCTATCCCATCGTCGCCATAAGACCTATCTGTGTCGGTGCGACGTAAAGCCCCTAGCAAAAAACTATCAAAGTCACTGAGGTCTCCTGCAATCCATTCAGCTGTTGCTACTTCTCTACTGACAACACAGTACTTCTCGCCTCCTTTTATA
This sequence comes from Anabrus simplex, assembly GCF_040414725.1. Lineage (NCBI taxonomy): Eukaryota > Metazoa > Arthropoda > Insecta > Orthoptera > Tettigoniidae > Anabrus > Anabrus simplex. Next base: position 1,408,577,863 of record NC_090265.1, read on the forward strand.
TGTGACGTCTAGGGTTCAATTCTGCATTAGATAGGGGTGTCTGGATACTTTTGATTAGGCAGTGTATGTATGTGTGTGTGTGTAATATTTTATTGAAGAAGACTGAAAACGAGAGTTATCTATTTGGTGAAGAATGTGTTATCCATAGAATTGTACTATACAAATGTGTGCAGATTTTCACAAGTTTGTGAAAGAAAGAAAATCATTATTAGAAGGCTGCAAGATACTAAAACCAAACAGATACTTTCAAGATAAAATATAACAAGGTCAGTCAATCAGTATAATTTATATTTTAATATTCACAATGTTAGTCTAATACAATGGTGTAGATGACTAGTGAAACATTTAAATATAATCTTTTATGCTTTGTGTCCAAAATGGCAGATTTTAATACTCTCTTTAGGAAGATGTTAGTCTAGAAACCAGAAGTCTTCTGAGAGTTAAAGGTTTCTAGATGGACGGAGCATTCTAATTCTTCATAAACAGTACCATCATTACAGTCCACATGGCAAAATATTTTTATTTTATTCTGTGGATAATTTAGAACTGGTAAATGATCATTATGGGGGACTGGTTTCATTTCAATGTCGGTATTTGAATGCACAGTTTTATGTCTGGTCTTTACTGAGAATCTCTGAAGAATTACTTTACAGAAATGTGATGGAAATGGCAAATGACCTCAATTCATTGGATTCAGTCACCTAATCCTATCAAACAAGGTTTATAATTATATACAATAAAGCTCTCAGCCTTTGTCTTGATTTTGTACTGGACTGCCAAAGTACGGTGTGGTATCATTCTGAACTTCTACATTGGTTTCTGATTGTGGTTTCAGGATGGACAAATCATGTTGTAAAGAAAGGTTGTGAGATGCTGGGATATTTGAAGTATTAAAATATGACTTAATATGCAAAAAAACCAAAAGTTATTGTTGATTCTTCTTTACATTTAACTGAGCAAGTTGCTGTGTGTTTTGGATCGTATAGCTATCAGCTTGTATTCAGGAGATAGTGGTTTTGAACCCCACTGTTGGCAGCCCTGAAGATGTACTGTACTTTAATTTAGGCCTCGGCCACTTTCTTCCCACTCCTAGCTCTTTTCTATCCCTTCATCACCGTGAGATCTATCTGTGTCAGTGCAACATTAAGCAAGTTGTAAATCCTTACATTTAGGGGCCATTAATCCAGATGTTAGGCCCCTTAATATAACAGCAATCATCATCTTTGCTTTTATTGTAATAATTCGTGTTATGCACAGAAAAAAAAAAAGCCTTGCTGGATTTATTCAATGTGTTAGTACCTTTTACGAATGAATAGGATGTGATGAGCATATTTCTTATGATAACAATATTATTATATGTAGGCGTACATATTATTTCCGTAACATTCATATTTTTATGAAGATGTGGTATCACTCAGAATTTCTACATTGGTTTCTGTAACACCATTCAATTGATTATTCCAAAGTACTGTAGCCATAATTATGCTGTGCCAAATTAAACTGCTTATCATCAATTTTGATGAAGTTTATAATTTTAAAGGAAAACATTTGAGAAATATTTGCATATAGATAGGAAGTGGAAAACTATGCCACAGATAGTTTCAGAAATCTTGCCAAAATCAAGAAATCTGGCAACCCTAAGTACATGTGACAAAAAAATTCCTCTAGGATTAGACAATGTGAATAAAAATGTGCTCATAGAAGATGCAAATTAAAATCTCTGAGCACAAAATTCATTGTCTCAGCAGGCTCTTTGCTGCCTGTGGGCCACAGGTTGAAGATCCGTGCTAAATAGTTATGTAATATTAGTAAAATGACAATGTCCGAGCTTAATTTTTGGTAGCTGATACTTGGTATGAACGAAAATTTCCTAAACAGGAGTGAGTAAAGTTGGATAATAACATTTTATAAATTACATTTTTCATTTATGTATTTGCACCATTTCATTGTTCTTACATATTCCACACACTAGGTTTTCATGAAAACTCTTTAAATTCTTTTGTTAAATTATCTTGTGGGAATGCTTCTCATAATGAGGGAATGTTTATCAGATGACTCCCGGAACAGGAACTCTTAGAGTTCCATTACTAATATCATGGATAGAAAGGTATTAGCACAGAGTTTGGCTGAAGTTGTACCATGTGATCATTGTGATTGCTAGGACAATAATTCTGTAATTTGTTCTTATGTAACTCAAACTTCTTTTTCTTTTCCTCCTGTCTTATGATTCTGTCGACTAAAGAGTAGCTCATTAGTTGCCTACATCTTTCTTTGTATGCATTGACATGATGGGGGATTCCCTGGCTGCAAGTGTGACTTATTTTATGCTACTGCAAGGGCTCTAGCAGCTATCCTTTAAGACAGTAAAGAATAAATAACTGTTATAGTTGAGCAGTCCTTTCATACAAGATCATCTCTACATTACTAAAATTATGTTTGTTTTCTTGTTGGAACTTACTCATATGCATATGTGGTATATGATAAGTGCAGTGACTAACATACAGGCTTCTCTCTCCAATGACTGAGGTTTGAATCCTGATGACTCAGTAATGTCACCTGAAAATTCCTGTGGTGTTTGGAAGAGCTTCTGTTCTTAAACATTTGGTCAAAACCCAAAATGAGCTAAGGTGATATGAACAACCCCATTTTCATCTACCGGTATGTGTATAATGATGATTGTTGTTGTAAGGGGCCTAACATCTAGGTCATCTCCCTCCACCCCCTGTATGTGCATCTTGAAGTGTTAGAAGACAATATGATCACTTTATGAACAGTGATTGAGTAATTTGATTTTTTGTTTGTTTTGTTATTTTTAGTCTTTAATGTTGATGTGCATTATAGAGTATAATTATATTGGTGAAAACATGCTACAGAGTTAGACTAACTTCGAATCACTTTTCTATATTGGTTAGTAAGTGACTTTATTGTCTGGCTCCTTGGCTAAATGGTCATCCTAGTCACCTTCTGTTCAGAGGACCCTAGGTTAGTTTTATTTTGTTTTAGCTGCATTTGGTTAATTCCAGTAGTTGGGATTCTGGGTGTCTGCCTTCTTAACACACAACTTCATTTACATACAACAGTTCATATTACCAATTACCAGTATGAAAAATACATGTAAGTTAGTACTGTAGTAAATACGTCCTTCTACATAGGATTGGCGTGAGGAAGGGCATCTGGCCTTAAATCTGATCTTAATCAACATATAAGAGACAACCCCAAGTAATTTGAAAAGGCCAGGGGAAAAAACAAGAAGAAGAAGAAGAAGAAGAAGAAGAAGAAGAAGAAGAAGAAGAAGAAGACATTACTTTGCTGGATGGCTGAATCAATCAATCAATCAATCAATCAATCAATCAATCAATCAATCAATCAATCAATCAATCAATCAATCAATCATCTGCATTTAGGACAGTCGCTCAGGTGGCAGATTCCCTGTCTGTTGTTTACCTACTCTTTTCTTAAATAATTGCAAAGAATCTGGAAAAATATTGAACATCTTTCTTGGTAAATTATTCCAACCCCTAACTCCTCTTCTTATAAATGAATATTTGCTCCAATTTTTCTCTTGAATTCCAACTTTATCTTCATATTGTGATCTTTTTGAAAACACCACTCAAGCTTATTCGTCTACTGATGTCATTCCACGCCATCTCTTCAATAACAGCTCCGAACATACCACTTAGTTGAGCAGCTCATCTTCTTTCTCCCAATCTTTCTCATTTGATCTTGTCAAATTTCTGTATTTTTGGGCAATGTGGTCCAACCTATGTATGTGCACAATTAAATTAGGGTTTACAAAGTAAAGGGTATCTAGTGAACATCCCAAATTCTACATTGGGCAAACCAGTTAGAAATTGAAAATATGGTATGCAGAACATGTCAGAGCCCTCTTACAAAGCACAGAACCTTCCATTTGCCAAACATGTACTGAAAAGGACACAATCACACAGACATGAACACAAGCATGGAAATTCTCCATGTCACCCCAAAAATGACATAGACTTAACACTCTAGAACTATATGAAAGAAGGAAACAAACAAAATAATAAAAATGCACAATATCTCAAGGCACCAACATTCCTAATAATAATAATATATTAATATATTTATATAATAATATTTATTATTATTATTATTATTATTATTATTATTATTATTATTATTATTATTATTATTATGTATATAATATATTATTACATATTATTATCATAATATATTCTTCTTCTGCTTGCGTTCCGGCCTTCTAAGGACCACATTACAATTTCAAATCTTCCTCCTTAGTTCTTTCCTTTTCTTCCAGTATTCTTTCAATGTTTCACTGTGCTTCTTTTTCCTGTCTTCAGTCCACTTTGTGCCTGTTTTCTTCTCTTTCCTCCCTTGGAATCCTTCCATTTGTAAGATTTTCTTCCTAAAAATCTTTCTTTCCAATAATTCTTCTTTTCGTGTGTTGTTTCTTTCCAGGTCTTTCTTGACTTCTTGAATTCAGGTGGTAGTTGATTTCTTTTCTTAAAGGTACTTGAAGAGTCGTTTAGTTAGTCTATTGTCATCCATTCTGTAAATGTGTCCAAGAAATAGCAATTTCCTTTTTCTTATTGTTTCTGATATGTTTTCTATGTTCTGGTAAATTTCATTGTTACTTCTTAATTTCCAAAACTCTGCAATTCTTAGAGGACCTAATATTTTCCTTATAATTCTTCTTTCTAATATTTCTAATTTATCGAGCTTGTAGTTCAGTGCTAGACATTCGCTGGCATAAAGGCATTCTGGTTTCACTACTGTGTTGTAGTGCTTTATTTTATTTTTCTTGATAAGCACTTTTTGTTATAAGTATTCTTAGTTATACCGTAAGCTCTTTTTATCTTTTGAATCCTCTCCTCTATAGCAGATTTTTCTAAACCATTTTCTTGAATTGTCTCACCCAAATACTTGAATTTCTTTACCTTTCCTATTTGACCAATATCCGTTACTAAAAGCTTTGGGGCACTTTTTATATTAGTCAAAAATTTTGTTTTCTCGGCAGAGATTCTCAAGCCTGTCATGTTGGCTGTCTTTTCAAGGAGATTGACTTGCATTGCTGCATCTGTAAGGCTTTCTGAAAGTATGGCAAAGTCATCTGCAAATGCTAGGCAATTTATTGCAACACCTTTGTTCTTCTTCCCCAGCATGAGTGGCAATATTTTGGATTCTTTCAGTTTTTCATTCCAAATTCTTACAATTTTCTCCATGACACAATTAAAAAGGAGTGGAGATAGACCATCGCCCTGCCTGACACCTGTATTTATTTTGAAAGGTCGAGATATTTCACCCATAAATTTTACTTTCGAGATAGTGTCTGTAAGTGTTTCACGAATTAGGTTTGCAAATTTAGTTTTAACTCCAAATTCCCGGATTACTTTATCTAGGATTTCCCTATCAACAGAGTCAAAAGCTTTTTTAAAGTCAATAAATGTTACAACTATGTCTTTGGAGTTTATTAATCTGTGTCGAATTATAGATTTCAGGTTGAAAATCTGTTCAGAGCAAGATCTTCCCTCTCTAAATCCACCTTGATATTCACCCAGTTGACTGTCCAGTGTCGATTTTAGTCTGTTTAGTAGTATTGTTGAAAATATCTTGTAAGCAACTGGCAAGAGAGATATACCTCTGTAGTTGTTGACATCTTGCTTGTTACCCTTCTTGTGTAATGGGTGTATTAGAGCCACTTTCCAATCCTCTGGGATCTTTTCTGTTTCCCAAATTTCTTCAAAGATTATTTGTAGATCTATAATTTTTGATTCAGCCCATTTTAAAAGTTCAGCTGTTATGGAGTCTTCCCCACTAGCTTTGTTATTTTTAAGATTTTTTAATGCTTCCTTAATTTCTTCCACTGTTGGAGGTGAATCTGCTTCTAGATTTTCATGAACTTCTGAAAATTCTAATTTATGATTTGGCTCAGGGCAGTTCAGCAGGTGTTCGAAGTGTTTTGCCAGAATTCTCGACATTGTTAAGGCCAATATTACCATTTGCATCTCTGAAGCAAATACTCCGGGATTGATAACCTTTCAGGTTATTCTTAAAGGTCTGATAGAAATTTCGGGAGTTATTTCTTACAAAATTATTCTCAATTTCTACTAGCTGCGATTTTTCAAAAGATCTTTTAACCTGCCTTATTATTCTTGTTGTTTCTTTTCTTTGTTGTTTAAATAGCTCATAGTGCTCATTCTTTCTGGAACATCTCCATTTTTTCCACTTTTTCATTCTTTCCATAAGTGCTTCCCACTGATCTCTATACCTGGATGGCTGGTAGCTTGGGTAGCAGTAAGCCGAATAGAAGATGACTGGCGCAGTAAGATGGCAGTGAGCGCACGGTGCAGTAGACCACGAGGAGCGCGCTTGCTTTGTTTATGCTTAGTTCAGTGACGCTAGGCCTCTTGATTGAAGTTCCACGAGTGCTCTGTGCTTTGTTATTGCAAAGTAAATAGTAGTGTATTTTACGAATTTAGGTTCGTTGCCTTGTAGTATACTTGTGGATTACAAGATTCAATTTAAATATGTATGTGTTTATCTGAGTCCGCCTCTGTGGTGTAGTGGTTAGCGTGATTAGCTGCCACCCCCGGAGGCCCGGGTTCGATTCCCGGCTCTGCCACGAAATTTGAAAAGTGGTATGAGGGCTGGAACGGGGTCCACTCAGCCTCGGGAGGTCAACTGAGTAGAGGTGGGTTCGATTCTCACCTCAGCCATCCTGGAAGTGGTTTTCCGTGGTTTCCCACTTCTCCTCCAGGCGAATGCCGGGATGGTACCTAACATAAGGCCACGGCCGCTTCCTTACCTCTTCCTTGCCTATCCCTTCCAATCTTCCCATCCCTTCACAAGGCCCCTGTTCAGCATAGCAGGTGAGGCCGCCTGGGCGAGGTACTGGTCATTCTCCCCAGTTGTATCCCCGATCAAGAGTCTGAAGCTCCAGGACACTGCCCTTGAGGCGGTAGAGGTGGGATCCCTTGCTGTGTTTATCTGAAATATGAATGAAGAAACATTCTATGGGGTATTAACATACCGCAGTGTTCAGCTTATGGATGTACAAACAGAACCGATCAGTCGAAGGAGAAATCATTTCATCGGGGAGTTTTATACTGTACATAAGAATCTTCCTAGGGTAGTGTTTTGAGTTTTAGGTTTATTGTATCTTATTTCGCATATTCCGGGAGCAAAATGGCAATTAATTTTTGTAGGTTTCCTTTCTCGAGACCCGAACATGTAAGATCATCGATTAGGAGTATCAGGCGGGAGAATTGGGAGCCTTCTAAAACAGCTGTTCTCTGCTCGGATCACTTAGAGGAAGACTGTTTTGATAGAAATGGACAAACTGTACACCTTAGAAGTGATGTACAGCCAACTGTTTTCAATTTTACTGAACATTAACTGCAAGTAAAAATTTACTTATATTTTTTTATTTCTCGTAATTAAACTGACGGTTTCGATGAAATAATTGACGTGACCTTATAACAATCTTAGAAAATGAAGTCTGGGGGAATTCTAGACCTTATTTACATCAGTAATAATTATGGGTGGGAGAAGGGAAAGTGTGGTGGGTGTTTGGGGCTATCCCATTATACAATTCGTGGTATTTGGGACTCTTAACTGGTGTTACATATATCTGATGATGACTATCAATATCGCTTTGCTAGCTGAATTTAATTAAAGAGGTCTGTAATAGTAAATTAAGCTGCAGGTAATGTGATATATTGACAAGTTTTGAATATTTGCTGGTTTTATAAATGTGTACATTTGCTTCACTGATCTTTTAATTTGATAATATGCGCGTTATTTCATGGAAACAGGAAACAGAAATTCATTATCAAGCACCGATTACGAATGTCGAATCTAGGCCTGTATAGTGAGCTACGTTTATAGGTACATCATTTTAAGAATGCATAATTTCATGGCATACATGTATACAATTTACAGCAATGTTTCCAGAAACTGGTTTTTACTTGTATTGTGTTACCGATCGCTAATTGCATGTATTCAGCACCTAAGTTAATATTTGTCGGCCGTTATTATACACTCATGTTTATTGCTATCCTGGAGATTTACTGACCTCGGAATGACGTGTCAGTGATCCCAATGTCCTTATGCTTTGAGTGAACATGTCTCTATATTTTTAATTATTCCAATGCGCCATTAATTGCGACTTAAAATTGACTATATTATCATTGCTTCCCCATAAGGAGAGCTCTAGGTTGGGCACGCCAACATGGCGAACCGCGCACTCAACTTGGCGTACTTTCTCCTGCAGCGGAGACCTGCCATCAGCGATCCATGTATAGAGATCAGTGGTGCTTCCTCACATACGTTATTCCACCATACTTTCATTTTAGTTTTAACTGATCCAAATACTTTCTTCGCTGCACTATTAATCTGTTTAGATAATTCTGGCCATTTGCCATGCTGAGTTATTTTAATTTCCTCCTGAAAGTTTTCTATAGTTGCTTGTGTAATGTTGAGCCTATTTAAATTGTATTTCATTAATTTTCTCGACCTTCTTTGATTCGTGCGAAGTAGAAGCTTTAGCTTAATTTTAGAGAGGTAGTGATCGGAGTCAAACTCCCCACTTCTTATTACTTTAACATTCATAATTTCCTTAATACTTTTATGAGAAATAGCTACATGGTCCAATTGAAACTCACCTAACATCGTGTTTGGGGACACCCATGTTTTAGCCTTTCTTGGAAGTTTCTTAAAGAAGGTCGGCATTAATTTTAGGTGTAAGGATTTACAGAGATTAATTAGTCTCATGCCATTTTTGTTTGTTCTTTTGTGTGCCGCATATGCCCCTACTGTTTTGCTGAAAACCTTTTCTTCGCCTATCTCTGCATTAAAATCACCTAGTAGAGTAATAACATTTGATTTTGGAATTTTTGACATTTCATCATCTAGAAGACTCCAGAATTCTTCAGTTTTACTCGGGTTCTTGCTATTATCTTCATTTATTGGTGCATGACAGTTAACAAATGTATACTTTGTGTTCTTGCATTGAAGTGTAAGAAGAGATAACCTTTCTGAACTAGATTTGAATTCCATAACATTATCAACTATTGTTTTATGGACATAAAAGGCGGTACCTAGTAGTGGCATTCCTTTCATAATTTTGATTGCTGGTTTACCTTTAAAGATTCTATGATTTTTGGTTTCTGTAACATTCTCATCCATAAACCGTGTCTCTTGAGCTGCTAAGATCTGGATTTCATGTCTATCTAAGAAAATTTCCAGTTCTTTCTGTTTGTCGGTTTTTAGCAAGGAATTTACATTAAGAGTGCCTGCAAAGAATTTCCTCTTAAATATTTAAGTCTGAAAGAATTCCAAGGATATTATTATTATTATTATTATTATTATTATTATTATTATTATTATTATTATTATTATTATTATTATTATTTATTTAGCATGGCTATTGCTTACCTGGTTGCAGCCATTGTAAGGCAGATCCTCCACTGAGGGTGGGTGGCAACTGTCATGTACTGTGTAGGAAACTGCTTGTTAGTTTGGTGGAAAATAGTGTTGAGTGTGGTGTATGAATTACAGGAATGTTGGGGAACAATACAAACACCCAGTCCCAAGACAAGGGAATTAACCCTTTAATATTAAAACTCCTAGACCTGGCTGAGCATCAAACCTGAGGCCTCGATAACAGAAGGCCAACTCAGCCATGGTGCTGGACGAACAATTGAAATTCCATAGTGTATATTGTCTCATAGTACAGAAATATTTTTCTAATGGCAATATTTTACAGACATAAGTACATCAAGTCCTCCTGCTGTGGTAGTGAAATGTTGATGATAACCATTTCTACAGGGTAGAAAGCACTCCAGTGCAGTAATATATTAATCAGTAAGAAAAAAGAAAGTGTATGGAAGTAACTCTAACTCTGTATACTGGTATTATACATAAATCACAACTGGACCAAGAAGTGTGCCTAATTTTTGAACTATTTGCTGTTCAACCTATAACAGTATTTACAATGCATGTTCATGAAAATTTTGGTTTAGATATAGTTACCATTTAAAAAATACTGCTGTGTTAACTTAAGAGCTATTACTTCTTAACCTCTGCTCACATTTTGATTTAGTACTGAAATGTTTACTAATCATGCTACTGAAAACAGTTCATAATTCCACTTTAACAAGCTCAGAATTTTTATTCTCTCTCTCTTTCCATTTGTATCTGCCAGTTCATAGAAAGAGTTATATTCTTATTTTCTCTTTCATCTTTTCTTCAATCATCTGTTGGTCATCTAGTTATTGAATGACAAAAAATATATTGATGCCATAATTTGTCTCTTGTTTCAGAGCAGTTATATTTATGCAGCTCTTTCTGCTATAAGACTGATAGATATTTTGGAAGTTCATATGGAAATAAGTAAGACAAGCTTTCACCTGCTTCTAATTTTTCAATTTCATTGAGTGCAAAATATTGTACTTGTTAGGAATTGAGTGCAATGTGATCTACTTGCTTGTGAGGAACATAGTTCTGTCAGTAAGGAGTGCTTTGCTGAAATATTTCATTTTATGTTTGAAATAAGGATTTCAGGATCTGAAAAACTACAGTTATATGCAACATAATCTGAATCAATTAAAGATATGTGTAAAATAAACAGCAACTATAGAAGAGAATTTCTACATCATACCTTAATAGCAGATGTGTCCTTCTGATAACACTTGACTAAGGGAGCACTTGGATGTTTATTTTTTGAAGATATGTGTATCTATTTAGAAGTGTTCCATGATACAGGATCTTACTGAAAGATACTGTAACTCCAAAGAGTAGTTTTTAAAATTTTGCAGTACTCTTCTTTTTTTAGAATTTGCTTTATGTCGCACCGAAACATATAGGTCTTGTGGAGACAATGGAATAGGAAAGGCCTAGGAATGGGAAGGAAGTGGCCCTGGCCTTAATTAAAATACGGCCTGGTACGAAAATAGGAAACCACAGAAAACCATCTTCTGGGCAGCTGACAGTGGGGTTCGAACCCACTATCACCCGGATGCGAGCTCACAGCTGCGTGACCCTAACCGCATGGCCATCTCGCCCGGTAGTACTCTCCTTGGAAGGATTTGTAAATACCGGTTACAACACATAATTTCCGTGACTAGGATTAAAAATCCTGGCCCTCTTAGTCAGTGTTACAAATTAGGCACTAAACTTATGGGAGATGGAATTCGGTACAATATACCGATAGAACACTCACTGATGTGCAATAAAAGCATAACACTTAGATATTTTTAAGAAACGCAAATTGAATGTACAGAACTAAAATGGTACCTGGAATGCAGTATATCTTCATAATGTTTTAAGGTTCTTTTGTTGAGGGAACAAGCTTAATGTTTACAAAACAAATACAAGAATGGAAGTTGTATACTGTGACCTTGTGGCCCCAGTGCCTGTGAAGGAGCTTTACTTAATTTTGATGTCTCTATTGTTTCCTACTGCTAAGCTCAAGTCTGACAGTCCTCGTATGTATTCTGCAAAGTTTTCATTTAGTTTTCAAGAGGTTCTGCAAACGAAGGTTGCATTTGAGATAACTCATGATGGACGTAGCTTATGTTACATCACCCGCAAGTGTACACCAAGCTGTAAGGCATTACTGAGAATCCAATACCTTTTGTAGATGGCTTGGATCAGGTCATCCAAGGTCTACATCAACCAGAGATGACCGATTTTTAACTCTAGAGGTGTTAACTCTGGAAGGATGGAGATTTTATTTTTCTCTAAACTGGTTCTTGTTATCAAATCTGAAAATATTCATTGATGGAAAGTCAAGAAAAGTTATTTTCATGTAAATTGGCATCTATGGGTTGTCAATAATATCTGGGTACCAAACAGTACTGCATGTCCCTTATGAGAGCAAATATTTGCAAAGTTTGTTAGTAGGTCTACATTCAAGTCACATAATTATTGAATGTGATCTCATGGGGATGTTTTCTGGATGAAAAATAAACTGAAAATGTATTTACAGAAAACCATAGGCACATAAAATTTAAAAAGTATAGTATATTCATACATATTATTTACAAGTGTTCATAAAATCAGACTGCATTTAGTTTACTGTTACAAGGAAACAGACAAAAATTTGTTTCAACACATTACACAGGTCTGTTCTGTGGAGTCAACTTCAACAAGTGACTAATTTTTACATTCATGGGATTTTAATCCTCGTCGAAGAAGCACTCAAGTATTTCAGTGACGACTTATCCTGGAGTGAGGAGTAGTCCGATCTGGAAAATGTTTTGGTTTCAATCTGGAGATCATCCTGGGTCTATGTTAGGCTTTTTACTTGGCAGGAAATCCTCTTCAAGGGGAATATTGCATTGTTTATCACATTCATGGCTGAAAACTATTTTGGTTAGTGCATGCATCTGCCATCATGTTAGTCTGTCTACTAAACTTTCTTCATTCTCTCCTACAGAGTCCTTATAGAATGTACAGCAACATCCAGTGGCTTAATGTATATATATTCTTTACGTGTTTGTTGTCCTCTTCCAGTATGTGTAATACTTCTTCTAAGATAAGGCCACTGGAGAGTGAAACAAATTACCAAATTACTATGCTTGAATTTCTGAACAAACTGTACCCTAGCTCTTGAAATATGCAATAAAAATCTATACATATCTTACTCATAAATTTATGAAAATTAACTTTTGTAATGATCCACTTCTTAGTATCAAAATAAAGAAATACAGAAGTGCATAAAATGCTTCTGTAAACGATGTGTGGTACTGTATGGTTCCAGCATGTTTTTTCTGCTCCCAGATCAAACTAATGTGAAGTTATAGTATTCATTAGTATTTCTGACATTACTTTCATCTATTACAAACACATTTAATGCATTGAAAAGTTTGTATACAGTTTCTTGTACAGTCAATACTGCTACTTACCTGAGACAAGTAGCCATAGATGCTTCTCGTAAAGAAAGCACCCATTCAGAGCACTGGTGATTAACCATGACACACAACATAGACACGCTAAATGTACTGAACAAGTCTTGAAAGGTCTGTCTTTCCTTTGATGCACAATGTTGCCATAATTATAGTGCCCTTGTCGATAACTGGTATAAAATTCTAAATTCCCATGGAGGGAATTAGATATTTTTCACCAATAGAGCATGTCAAAAATGTCAAAAACATATCAGATGTAAGGCTTTTCAGGTGTTTGCTCTATTAACCAGCGTTTTGTCTTAGGTCTGACACTAGACTCATCAGAGTGGGACGTGTCAGACCCTACCCACTGACGCTGGGGTGTATGCAGGTGAACTTACTTACTTCAAATGCTTTCATTCCCCACCCTGAAGGGGTGGGGTGGGCCACCTAAAGGGTAACGCCCTCTCTCTGGCCAGGAGAGGTGACAAGGTTGTGTAGAATTGAGAGAGTTAGGAGGTGGGTGAAGGAGAGATTATGTGTTAGGGAGGGGTGGGGTCTGCTCTGTGTTTGTTTTATTAAGATATACATACAGATTTGAAGTACATTTGTGATACAGCTTTACAATTTAGAGTGATGGATGAGGTGAGACATTTCTTGGTGATGAGTATGATGAGCTTTACGTTATTGTTGAGGTTACAATTATTGGTACATAGGATTGTGAATATAACTAGGCTGTGGGTAAGGTGGGAGCAGGTGTGAGGTTAGAAGATGCAGGGTGGTTGTACAGTTGTGTAAAGAGGTGATAAGGAAGTGGAGGGGATCCAATGTGGGTGGGGGCAGGAGGTGGGAGCCTGCATGAGGGAGAGGTGGATAGACTTGTCGATATGGTGGGATTGGAGTGGGGGGTGGCCAGGGGTAGGGAATTGCAGTAACTGATGGATGGCAGGTGGGTGGGGGTGGTGAATGGGAGGTTTCCACTCGGTGGTGTTCACCGAATACTTGGGCTCCTGTTGTGATGAGTTGCTGGACATCTTGTTCTGACGGTAGTTGTAGACGAACCATGTACGTTGGGCCATGACTGCCGCGTATCCTTATGGCCCGCCTTACAGGGACGCCTGTGGCACGAAGTTCTTGGATTATTTCCCTTTCAGCAACGTCAGGGGTGATGCCTCAGAGTACGCAGCTGTATGTAGACTCAGGAGGTGGTGACTGCTGGTTCGACGTTGTATGGTCGGTGGCGTTATCTAGTAGGGCCATTTCAGTTGTTGCCTGATGGGAGATGGGAAGTTGATGGGTGGGGGTGTTCAAGGAGATCGGGAGATTAGCTGTCATGACCGGGGAGGGATGGTAGGTTGTACTGGTGGTGGTTATGGTTGAGGAAGGAGTGCTGGCGGTAGTTGTGATGGTTGTGATAGTAGTTGTAGTAGGGAGAGAAGGTGTGAGTGGTGTTATCCTGGTTGGGGGCTCATGGAGGATGGGAATGTATTCAGGCTCTACTTGTAGCTGGTCTAAGATGGGCTGCGGTGGTGGTATCATGGCGTAAAGTTTATTCCTTATAGTGGCTCCAGTGGCGAAGAGGCGGTGCTCGGCTTGTTCACCTGTGACTTGTACCAGTAGATGTTCTGACAATTCCTTGGTTTGGCCATCTATTAAGTGGAATGCATTCACAATCTGGGCATCTGTGTTGAGTTCCTGGTATATTTCTTTCTCTGGGATAGAGAAATCTACCCATGGGATGAAGACATAAGGCATGTTTGGTGGTGGTGGGGAGGCGACTGCCAACTAGGCATCTGCCTGTTTGTGCTTTATTGCGCTCAGCTGGGTTGCTAGTAAAGTTGTGGGTCACCCGGCCACCAAAAAAAGTTTGGAGCGTGTGCCGCGTGTGGCGTCCTTGCGAGAAGTCTGCAGGTGAACTACTACTACTACTAAAAAACATTTTCATTCCTCCCCTGAAGGGGGAGGCAGCCTCTTGGATGGTGACGCTGTCTCTCAGGCCAGGAGATTTGTTATGGTGAAGGAGATGTGCGGAGAAGGTGAGGGGTAGGCGGCCGTAGCCTATACTACGAACTGTCCTGGCATTCGCCTTAGTGCAGGAGAATGGAAAACCACGGAAAACCATTCTCGGGACAGCCGACGGGTGGGACCAGGCATGAAATCCGGCACTGTGCCCCACGCCCATCTCCCGAATGCAGAGGCGTAGAGCCATGGTAGAGCCGTGGCCAGCTTTCCTCTGCTCGGTTGGCCGGTCAGAGTACAGAGCATATGGGTGGGACAACAACCCACTCTGTAACTGCCAACCTGCAGGTGAACAAATCAATCAATCAAAATGGTTATTTCATTCCTACTCCTCGGACGAGGAGCGGGCGGGCTGTCAGCTAAACGAGTAGCTCTTTGGCCATATTTAGGGGAAAAGGTTTACAGAAGAAAAACGAAAAAGTGGGGGTATATGTTGTACATACCGGGGAAGGAGGAAAGATATTGAAGTGGCGCAAGGGGACCGCGGCAACAAGCCGGGACCCAGGGAAGACCCGTGCAAAGCACCCCGCACAAGCAGTCCCCCACAAACATGAGAGGAAAAGGGACAATAATTTTATTTATGTATCCCGGATGCGCAAATTGGAAAAGATAAATTGTTACATGATAGAGTGACAATAGTTTTTTACATATAATGAGTGGGCACAGATTGGGGATTCAATGGGAAATTGGAGTACGAAGTAGTAGGGTAGTGTTGTGACATCAAGTAGTAGAGGGTTGTGGTAATGTTGGTGATGGAGGTGGCGAAAAGGCGAAGTAGGTCCAGGATCGGGAGGGGCGGTAGAATGTAGGGTGGCTGTGAAGCAGGTAGGTAGATGGCTTGCGGTGGTGGGGTGGGTGGAGGTCTATGAGAAGGTGTATGAGGAGGGGAGCGTACGGTACGGGGTGGGGAGCGAGAGTGCTCCACTCAGTAGGTTTGCCTGCGGAAACGGACGCCTGTGGTGATCAGTTGGTCTATGTCGGTGGCAGATGAGAGCTGTAGGCGAATCATGAATGTAGGGCCGTTGGTGTTGAATCTACGGTACGCCCATCTTGCTGGGACGCCTGCCAGTTGGAGTTCATGCAGTATGTCCTGTTCAGTGATGGCAGGGCCAATACTACGGATGACACAGCTCTGAGATGGAAACTCCTGCTGGGCTGTTGTGGAGGCAGCTGCTTGTCCTTAGGAGGCTGGTGGAGCTGCGTTGGTGACATCCGTGTAGTCGGCAGGGGGTTGCTGGGGACTGAGTAGTGTGGTAGGTAGGGAGTTGGTGGGTGTGGACATGATAGGAGAGGGGTGGCTAGTTGTGGTAGTAGGGGTAGAAGAATACGAGGGAATATGGCCAGAAGTGGTGAAGGTGGTGGTAGTAGTAGTAGTGGACGTAATTGTGGCGGGGGGCGGTTGGGACTGGTGGGGTGTACGAGGGGGATGTATGTTAACAGTGCGAATGGGATTAGGATGATGGAGCGTTTGCCGTAGGAGATGCTCGGGAGTGGGGACCACTTCATGAAGTCGGCCGTCAATGATCGCGCTACTGGTTATGAGGGCTGCAGTCGCATCTTCATGGAAGAAGTAGGCCAGGACTTGCGGTGCGTTGAACTTTGAGCATTGGATCCTTCCCTGAGCCGGAGAACATCATAGATGGGGGAGCCGGACTGGCCAATTTCGTGGCGAATGAATAATTCGGAGAAGGTGATGTCCACATCCTTGATGAGGCAGGTATAAAACATGGTGAAGAGGCGAGGCGACAGCCAACTAGGTGTCTGCCTATTAATTGCTCTTAGGCCGACTGAGCAGCAGATGAGGTGAAGGCCACCCAGCTGAAAAAATAGTGGACATGTGACGTGATGTTGCGGATGCAGATGAAAACAAAACCATCAAACAAACAAACAAACAAACAAACAAACAAACAAACAAACAAACGTAAATTATTTCATTCCCGCCGCGAGCGCAGTGGGCTGGCCATCAGCCGAATTAGTGGCTCTTAGGCCTTGCGAATCAAAAGGGAGAGTGAGATTAACAAGAACCGGCAAGTATGTTATGCACATACATAAAATAATATGTAGAATGTCCCAGCACAGGCGGATACATTAAAATTGAGACAGAAAATTCTGAAAGTCCTGCAGCATTTCTTACACTGCGCAACTATAATGAAAAAAGATTAACAACAGAAATTGTCCTGCAGCTCTTCTTGCGCTGCTATGTTAACGCCAGAGACAAATACAAAATAAAAAGAGAAAATAATTTAGACACAACAATAAAAATATGAGTAAAATTGGAAGAGATTGTTCAATTGTCTTACAGAATACTTCGGTAGTGAGTGCGGTTAAGAACATCAAAGAAAAACTCACTAAATACATGAGAACATGTAATATTTAGCAATATACGATAAAGGGAATAAGATCACGCGAAAAGAAACCATAGAGACGTAACAAATAGAAACAAACACTTAGAGAACGAAATGCGCCTGAATTACACTTTACTACACTCGGTAAAACACTAATTGAGGGCGCTTGTGGAGCCGGATCGTCGGTGGTGGACAAGAGGAGCAATACCGCAACCAGGAGCATCGTGAAAACGAAACATGAGTAGTATGATTATTATTATTATTAGTAGTAGTGAGGGGTGGTAAGACTGGAAGGAAGTGGAAGCTAAGTAATGGGGGGTGGAAAGAGATGAGAATATTGAGGTGTTCGGGTGTCGGTAAGGATGACATTAGCTAGGGGGGATAAAGTAAGGGCTTCAGTGACAATGGGATTATGATGGGAAATAGTGCGAGTGAGGTATTGGAGACGAAGAGTATGAAGATGTGTAAAGATGCCAGGAAAAGAGTAATAGGGACGGAAGTGGGCGCGGGGGGTGTTGTATGGGAGGCGATAGGTTATACGGATTGCATGTCTGTCTAGTCGAGTCAGACGTAAGTACTCAGTTAGGTGGGCGTCGATCCAAGTCAAGGAGGCATAAGTGATGAGAGGTCGAATAAAGGATTTATAAATATGGAGTATCTGAGGGGGGGGGGGGGAAATACCCCACGTAGAACTGGTAAGGGATCGAAGGGCACTTAAACGCTGTAAGACTTTTTTATAAAGGGTCGTGAAGTGGTGGTTCCAACGTAAATTATTTTGAATTTGAATGCCGAGGTAGGTTATTATTTGAGTGTCAGGGAAAGGGATGTTATACATTGTTAGTTGGATTTTATGGCGTAAGGGACAAATATAAGGTTTAGCATGGAAGACGACGAACTGAGTCTTGGTAGGATTTACAGAAAGGTGCCATTTATTCAACCAGGATTCAAGGGTGTTAAGGTATTGTTGTGTGCAGCGGGTAAGCAAAGTGTAAGTAGGACTGAAAGCAAGGATAGCCAGGTCGTCAGCATATTGATAGAGACGGAGGGGAGACTGAGGATGGGGAATATCATATATGAAGAGAACATAAGGAAGCAGAGAGAGGGGTGAACCTTGAGCAAGACCGGAGGTGATAGGAAAAGTATAGGAAAGTGAACCATGAATTTTAATAGTGGCTGTTCGAGAATGGAGATAGTTGGAAAAGAAACAAATGAAAGTGGTAGGGATAGGCAGATGACTAAGTTTGAATAAGAGGCCGGCATGCCAAACAGAATCAAAAGCTTTATCTACGTTGGTCGGGTGATGCCACAACTATACTTACGCACCCTTCCGACGGCAATCAAGCACGTAGGCTGGTACCAAGTTGGAAGTCGCCCTCCCCAACATGTACACCCTTATCGTCTGTGATGTTAATCCTACTTTCTCCAGTGACGACATCTACACGGAACTCTGCTCAACAGGCATCCATACCACCACCAGACTCTACGCCGGACCATACCCATCGCCTGATGTACTCGTGTATGCTCCTTCTTCCGACGACTACTTCAACCTTCTAGATAATGGAGCATGCATTCACCGCCGCCTCCATCGAGTCGAAGCTACTCCTCCAAACATCATGGCTCAACTACTCCTCGAAGCACCTGATACGCCTGTCACAACCGATTCATCTGTATCAACCACGCCTCCTCCATCTACAACACTGTTCCACCACCACAACCACCACCACTTCTGCTCACACCTCCTCCAACATTCCTATAACCACTTCAGTTATGTCCCATCCTTTCCCCCTTATGACGTCTCCTCTCCCACCACTGACCAACTTCATCCCGAGTGCACCTTACTTCAGCCACCTGCCGAGGGAACTGCCACCAAAGTGCCTGCAGATACGGCCTGTCCACCGTCGTCACCGCTGTCATCCGACAGCCCTACAACCTACAGTTGTGTCATTTGCGGTGTGGACCCTAGCATATTATCTGAAGACATCATCCATGAACTCCGTCAAGAAGGATTACCAGTGCGCCGAGCATTCTGGATCTTCATCGCAGATGGATCCACGTATTTAATGAGACTCCACCTTCCTACACTCGACGATGCTCAGCGACTTATCCACCATGGTATACAAGCTCTACGGCCGCCACCACCGGGTTGAACAGTCTCGTTCTCCTCCTCAACCTTTAACCCGTCCTGCCACACCTCATCGCCGTCCCCGACCTACCCCTCCTCCTCAACCACCTAGTCCTCATAAACTTATCCACACCCACCACGCTACTTTTTGCCACCATCGCCAACCTCTCACTTCCTCAGCCTCTTACTCACTTCTCTTGTTAATTTCTCCTCCTTCTATCACATCCTTGCACTTCACTTTTTCCCTTGCAACCTTTGTTAAATCTTCCCTTATTTGCATCTCTGTTATACATATCTTTGCATTTGTAAATCTGTCAATAAAGCGCTGGATACCCTACACGTCCTTATTCTCATCTCCTTTACTTATTCAAACCGCTATTACCTATCTACCTCTTCTCTCAATTCTTCCCAACCCCATCTAATCTCCTGGCCAGTGAGAGGGTGTTACCCTTTGGGTGGCCCGCCCCACCCCTTCAGGGTGAATAAGAGACTAAGAAGGAGGTGCAGACTGGAAAGAAATAGAGTTAGAAATGGCTGTGGTAGTAAGGAGAAATTGAAGGAACTTACTAGAAAATTGAATCTAGCAAAGAAGGCAGCTAAGGATAACATGATGGCAAGCATAATTGGCAGTCATACAAATTTTAGTGAAAAATGGAAGGGTATGTATAGGTATTTTAAGGCAGAAACAGGTTCCAAGAAGGACATTCCAGGAATAATTAATGAACAAGGGGAGTGGGTATGTGAGGATCTTCAAAAGGCAGAAGTATTCAGTCAGCAGTATGTAAAGATTGTTGGTTACAAGGATAATGTCGAGATAGAGGACGAGACTAAGGCCAAAGAAGTAATAACATTTACATATGTTAACAATGACATTTACAATAAGATACAAAAGTTGAAAACTAGAAAAGCGGCTGGAATTGATCAGATTTCTGGGGATATACTAAAGACAATGGGTTGGGATATAGTACCATATCTGAAGTACTTATTTGATTATTGTTTGGCCGAAGGAGCTATACCAGATGAATGGAGAGTTGCTATAGTAGCCCATGTGTATAAAGGAAAGGGTGATAGACATAAAGCTGAAAATTACAGGCCAGTAAGTTTGACATGCATTGTATGTAAGCTTTGGGAAGGCATTCTTTCTCATTATATTAGACATGTTTGTGAAATTAATAACTGGTTCGATAGAAGGCAATTCGGTTTTAGGAAAGGTTATTCCACTGAAGCTCAACTTGTAGGATTCCAGCAAGATATAGCAGATATCTTGGATTCTGGAGGTCAAATGGACTGTATCGCGATTGACATGTCTAAAGCATTTGATAGGGTGGATCATGGGAGACTACTGGCAAAAATGAGTGAAATTGGACTAGACAAAAGAGTGACTGAATGGGTTGCTATATTTCTAGAAAATAGATCTCAGAGAGTTAGAGTAGGTGAAGCTTTGTCTGACCCTGTAATAGTTGAGAGGGGAGTTCCTCAGGGCAGTGTTATCGGACCTTTATGTTTTCTTATATATATAAATGATATGAGTAAAGGAGTGGAATCGGAGGTAAGGCTTTTTGCGGATGATGTTATTCTCTATAGAGTGATAAATAAGTTACAAGATTGTGAGCAACTGCAATGTGACCTCGAAAATATTGTGAGATGGACAGCAGGCAATGGTATGTTGATAAACGGAGTTAAAAGTCAGGTTGTGAGTTTCACAAATAGGAAAAGTCCTCTCGGTTTTAATTACTGCGTTGATGGGGTGAAAGTTCCTTTTGGGGATCATTGTAAGTATCTAGGTGTTAATATAAGGAAAGATCTTCACTGGTGTAATCACATAAATGGGATTGTAAATAAAGGGTACCGATCTCTGCACATGGTTATGAGGGTGTTTAGGGGTTGTAGTAAGGATGTAAAGGAGAGTGCATATAAGTCTCTGGTAAGACCCCAACTAGAGTATGGTTCCAGTGTATGGAACCCTCACCAGGATTACCTGATTCAAGAACTGGAAAAAATCCAAAGAAAAGCAGCTCGATTTGTTCTGGGTGATTTCCGACAAAAAAGTAGCGTTACAAAAATGTTGCAATGTTTGGGTTGGGAAGAATTGAGAGAAAGAAGAAGAGCTGCTCGACTAAGTGGTATGTTCAGAGCTGTCAGCGGAGAGATGGCGTGGAATGACATTAGTAGACGAATAGGTTTGAATGGCGTCTATAAAAGTAGGAAAGATCACAATATGAAGATAAAGTTGGAATTCAAGAGGACAAACTGGGGCAAATATTCATTTATAGGAAGGGGAGTTAGGGATTGGAATAACTTACCAATGGAGATGTTCCATAAATTTCCAATTTCTTTGAAATCATTTAGGAAAAGGCTAGGAAAGCAACAGATAGGGAATCTGCCACCTGGGCGACTGCCCTAAATGCAGATCAGTATTGATATTGATTGAGGGTGGGGAATGACGAGAAAACGTAACGTTCACCTGTGCGGCACACACATCTCTGATTTGGATTACACCAAACTCCTTCGCACCTTCAAATCATTTTTGCTTGGCTGGGTCGCTCACTAAGCTTCCTGCCGATACAATCAGCATATTGGGCTGACACCTAGTTGGTAGTCAGCCCTCCCCCCCACCCCTCCATCCCCACAGTCCTTTCTGACCATGACTTACTTATCAAACTCCAACTGACACACGTCCCAGCATGAAGCGTCTCAAGGATACTGCAAGACTTTGTTCCTACTCGTCGGGTTCTGTTACATCTCCATTCATCAGACGCCGTTTCACATTTCATTGCAAACAGAATCTGCTTGGACCACCAGATTCATCGAGTGACGTCTAGTCCTTCGTACTTTTCCGAAGAAGTACCATCACAGTGGGCAACGACCCCACTACTCCCATCACCACCACCAGCACTAATACCGTCACAACGACCACCACGCCATCCATCCATATCTATAATTCTGTTCCGGTCACAACTGTTGTAACATGCCATCCTTCTCCTCTCATGATTTCTTCTCTCCCTCTCTGCTGTACCCCTGAAGGACCACAATCCCTGTACCAGCCCTTTCAGACCTCTCCGTCTCCAGCTACAGCACTGCCTTTGTCACCATCATCTACGCACGCCGCCGACGCAGCAGACTCCACCGCACCACCATCACCGCAGTCCTCATCGACCTGTGACACCATGTACAGTTGTGTGATCCACGGAGTGGATCCTGCTCTCTCAGCTCGAACGATTCTCCAGGAACTTCAAGCTGCAGGCGTCCCAGTCTGTCGCATCTTTCGGATCAAGAACTCCTCCGGCCCGATGTATATGGTCCGCATCCACCTTCCAACTGCCGAAGATGTCCAACGACTTATTACCAATGGAGCCTCCATCTATCGCCATCGTCATAAAGTTGAGGCCTCTCTCTCCCCACCTCGAACTTATTCACCAACATTTCAACCCACTATATCGCCACCCCCGGCCAGCCCCTCCTTTTCAACCTAGTACACCCATCTGCCCACGACTTTTTACACCTAGTTTCTTCCCCCAACCACCTCGAACGCTAGATATCATCCGACATCTCATCACTTCCCTCAACAATATCACAATAATTCTGCAACCCCTCCCATTCCATCTCCATCCTGCTACATTCAATTAAACTTCACTCTTAATGCACAACTCCTATCATTCCCATCTCCCAAGCTAAGAAGACTTACTGTTACTTCCCTATGACTTTTCACATCGCTATACCCACCTTCTTCTTCTATCCCACCTCCTAATTCTTTTCCATTCTCCCGGCCCGAGCGAGAGCGTCACTCTCTAGGGGGCCCACCCTGCCCTTCGGGTGGGGAATGAAAACGAGAAAAGAAGAAGTTCACCTGCATACACCCCGGCGTCAGTGGGTAGGGTCTGACACATTCCACTCTGATGAGTCTAGTGTCAGACCTAAGATGAAGCGCTGGTTAATAGAGCAAACGCCTGAAAAGCCTTACATCTGATATGTTTTTGACAAAACTGGGGATAAAGTCGTTGGTAGTACATAATAGTACCGTGCGGTACCATAAGTCCTTCCAAGGTCTTAAGAGGTCATTGTGCTACAGCCAGACAGGCTAGAAGATGTCTAGAGGAGGTGCACAATGTCAGTATTAGTGAGTGGACAGTGAGAAAAAGGCTGAGGGGTAGATCTATCTTCAGGAAGATAACTGGCCTCTCTGTTGACATGCCAGCATCAGTTAGCTCCTCTTCAGTTTGCTTGGGAACATCATGATTGGACACATGGACACAGAAGCAATGGAGCAATGTCCTCATTGATGAATCCAGGTTCAACCTTAGCTCTGCAGATGGAAGGAAATGGGAAAGTTTGTGGAGGAGACCTAAGGAGTGTTATGCAATCTGTACTTTTTCACACCAAGTGTGCCTATGGAGAAGGTTCTGCCATGTAATGGAGGAGACATGAGTTACATTACAGGTCCAGACTGAGCTGGTGTTCATTGAAAATGGGGCATTATATGTACACAAGTACATAAAGGAGATTCTTCTTGAACATTTCATCCCTTTTGTTTCCTATCTCAGAGAAAATTTTGTTTTAATGCACAACAACACTGGTTGGCGCATGTCAACATTCCTACAGGAGACAGAATTTGTAACTTTGGTCTAGCCAGCACGAAACCCCGACCTAAACATAATTGAGTTTCTGTGATAACAGCTTGGGCGTTGAGTCCATTAACAAGATTTTCATATCATGGTAAAGCTGCAGTCAGTTTTTTTTCATGAATGGAATGCTATAACACAATGGTATCTCACCACCGTAACTGCCAGTATGCCAAACAGGATGTTATTGCTTTCAAATGGTGGCAAAACCCATTACTGGATGCAGACAGACATTTTCAAGTGCAGTTTGTTAGTGGTGTGTTAAAGTAATGTTGTTGGAGGTTTATTCAAATGCTGCCAAAGGAGTTTATGTGACTTCTGTTCACTGCAATTTTTAAAAATTATGGTTTTTGTTTAAACAAGATTTAGTAAGGGGTGCCTCAAAAATTCATGAAGATATTTTGCATTCTGACTAACATTTTAGTACATTTACACATTCACTCCTTTGGATGCCTTAAGGCACTTAAAAGCTACATAATGTGGTGGACCACATCTGAGTTAAAGCGTTTAAGGTTGCACAATGTAAACGTCATTTTGAATTTAACACTAAATTCGTACGATGTCATAGTTCGTGTTGAAAACCATAGATGGCATATAAATGCTCTCGCTTTGACTACCTGAACAGAGGGCACATTCCAATGCTTTCTTCCTTTTCTTTTCTTATGAGTAAACACAGACCAAACCAGCCATGATGTTCTTGTGAGGGTGTGTAGTGAAGTGGGTTCTTGTGTTGCAATAAGATGATGAGTTACAAAGACAGTATTCAAAGTGAGGAAACTGATGACGTAGTACTACTGAACAATGATTCTGATGATGCATTCATTCTTGATTTCAGTGATAGTGACAGCAATTTTGACAATAATATACCAGGCTCTGGGCAAAGTGAAAATCAGCATATTCAAATAACTGATATGTATCCATATTATTGCTTGCCTACAATCAATTTCACTCGTTGTGTAGGAGTAAATGTTGAAATAAAAAATAGCAACAAAATTATGTCTTTCGTTAATTTATTTGTATATCGCAATTTCCTTGAATACATGTGCCATCAGATAAACCTTTAAACAGGACAACTTATTAGTGCAACACTGCATATCTTCACTTAATATTCTATTTTTCAGGCGTTGAAACCGGTTGATGTAAATGAGATGAAAATGTTTTTAGGACTAATATTTGTGCTGGGAATAATTAAAAAAAAACAGATTTGAAAATTTACTGGACAAAGGACATTATTTTCGAGTTGCCGATTTAATAAACCATGGCATGAACCTGGGTCGAAACATTTTGTCATTCTTGCACTTCAGAGTAAGCAGTCATTATGAGGGGAATCCTGATGGACTATAGAAAATTAGGCTGATTCTCACAAGGCTCAGCAACCAATTTCCAATTTTGTACACTTGGGATCAAAAAATCGCCCTTGATGAAGGAATGTTAGCTTGGAGGGGCTGCTTGCATTTCCCAGTTTACAATCCAGGAAAAATAACCAAAAATGGGATTTTGGTAAGGGTGGCAGGGGCAAAGCGTCAGGGGAGACAGGGTAGACAGCGTGTACCCTTAACATTTTGTGAAAAAATATTGTCTAGTTAATTCAATTACTTTTTAGAACATTAATTATTTCCAGATTCGTGACATTATTGTATTCCCCCCTTTTCTTATTTTCGTCTCACTTCGGCAATGCTAAAGCTCGCGTTAGTTACACGAAGCACATAGGCGAAAGTAGACGCTGTCCATTCTGTGTATTTTCCCCTTGATTTTCAAAGCTTTCAGATAGAGCAACACTAACGCTATCTGTAGGTGCTGACTGTGGAACTATGACTTTCCTATAGCGAGATGTCTCCGCCCAGTAGACAGACTTACCAGCGTCTCTTCTTGCTCTCATTGGCTAGTATTTGGATCTCTCTTATAAAGGTGCTCTTATTGGCTACCATCTTAGACATGCTTTTAATGTTATTAATTTGAATTTACTTTATTATAAGACACGTCTAAAAATAAATTAATAATATTTAAATACGAAGTATAGTAAACTTACACCTAATAAATGAATGACAGCATCAAAACCCTTCAAGTACGTGCATTTTCTTGCCCGCCAATATTAGTTGCGGTATTATAACCCCAATAACTATTGGCTTCCATTCTTAATAAGGTACTCCAGAGTACGCATACTGAAAAAAAGATGCTTAACTTGATGCTGTATATTCCGTTAAAGTCAGTTTCTAGTGAACGCGCTATGAGTGCATTCAAATGAATTAAAACGTATTTAAGGAATTGGATGACCAACCAGAGACTGTCTAACTTGGGAACTCTAGCTATAGAGAAGAAATTTCTGTGGAATCTTAGCAAAAGGCCTGACTTCAAGACGAGAGTAATAGATATATTTGCCAAAATGAAGGACAGGCGGATTAAACTCGTTTACAAGAATATTGTTTAAGGTGACTTGTACGAACAACTATTTATTTATTTCTTATTTTTCTTATTAAATCTACATAACAATGAAATATATTGCTATTTTTATTCTAAAAGTATGTTATTTGACAACTCCCACGGCCTATTTCGTCTATATTTCAAAATAAAGCAAGTGCACGTAGGGTTATAGGTTGTTATAGTGTTTGTCTTATTTTCAGAGTCATTAATATAATACTGAATACAGATGTATGCGTCGAAAACAAAATTCCATATAATAATATGATTAAAACAGTTTAAATAAAAGAAATCTCTGTCTACCCCCTTACTTAGTTCACGCTTCGCCACTGAAGGATGGTATGTGAATCCCTTGCAGGGTACATGTGTAAGTTGAAGATCGATGTTGCAAGTGGCATGAACAACTGAGACACTATGTTTGACTTGTTAGATCCCTAACTTGGCCAGGCGTATACAGTGTAAATGGCAACTTTGACAATAATGTAGGCTTAGCCAAGGAACTGTGTGAATGAGAAACGGCTGTATGTGGGACAATAACATGGAATTGAGGACCTTTTAAGGAATTCAGTGAAAAGCAGAACAACTTGAAAATAGGGGAAATGACTTTCGATAGGGACAATGAAGTATTGCTATGTCCATGGAAGGACAAAGAAAGTAACTGCCATGGTTTCAACAGTACATTTTGAAGAAATAGCTGAAGTTCTGAACAGGTTTGGGAAAATAAAAACGAAATCTGTAAGCATCATTGATTATAATCAGTTAAAGCACAGATTGTATACGACTAACCAGTATTTCACAATATATCCATTCATGTGAAAAACAATGAAGTGGCTGGAAAAAATATTTTTTCTACATTTTGCAGTGTGCATTTTTGATGCATTCAGGCTTTTCTGACATACGTGCAGAAACTTCTTAAGACAGTGAACCAAGGTGCGAAATCGAAGGGGGGAAGGGAGGGATTTCTCCCCCCACTGACGATTTTATCTCAAAGGTTCCCCCCCACTAAAATTGCCATGGGGGTATTATTTCATTATAAAATTATGAGGAAAATGTAGAACACATATAATTTATGACTGAAATTAATGATTTTTACTGTACATATTTTTATGAAAACATCAGCAATAATTCAAAAGACTGCCAGACCTTCAGCAATAAAACAACGCAGCAGTGGCAATCCAGACCTGCAACCTATTATTCATGTTTCACTCTGACAAGTCCATCTGAAACCTGGAAAAAAATATAAATTATTTGAAGCTCTCCTCCTTTGTCATTTCTCCAAGAAGCTCGAGCTTACACCACTCCTGTTCTTCTTGGAGAGGGTGTGTTTCCGATAAGTAGCCAATAGGACAATATTCACTTAAGCAGTGTACAAACCGACAAATTTTTTCAGTCAACACTTAGCCCTGATAGAGGAAGGTTCCACTAATAAAGCAATAAATCAGGACAAATTGCGCCTCGTCTGGCCTTTCGTAGGAAAGCGACAGTCTTTCAAAACTTCTCAGCTGATTGGAATAATGTTCTAATGTTTATCATTCTTGTTATAACAACAAAATTCAAACAAAATAATCTACAATTTACATTTGTCTGGTGGGAGGGGGTAATTAAATTACAGAAGAAATTTAACCCCCCCCCCCCTACGAAATACTGGCAGAAATAAACACTAGTAGATAAGCCCTCTGTCCCTTCCTCCCCACCATTTATTTCTGATTTCGCATCCTGCAGTGAACAATAAGAAACATCAAAATCCATGAATATTTCTGTCACCGGTCCCATCTCAGTCTTCAGTAGGCTCATCAACATCTATATGCAGCCCACCGATACAGCCCCTTAAGCAAATTCTGGCTAATGATCCACCATTTTGAGTTGATGGGAAAATAAAGGAGCATGGACTTCATAAATTCCCAGGCATGAAATCAGACAGTTTCCCAACCAGATGGTGCGGAGTGTGCCAGAAAAGCAACATCTCCATTAAACCAGGTGGTTCTGTGGAAAGTGAGGTGTGCCTCTCCGTCCAGGGAAATATCAAACCCAGTACCATTGCCTCAAGCACTACTTGTAGTCATCCTCAAGGTGTGTTGAAAGTTTTAATATTGTACCTACGATTGTTTTCTTACAGTAACATTTAATGTAAAATAGTGCACTGTAGAGCTGAGGTGATTTAAAAAGGCTGGGCTGGAGGTAAGCACCTGCTAAGGTAGTGAAGGTGTTAAATTTGCATTTCTGAAAAAAAAAAAAAAATCCAAGTGTTTAAAAAAAATGCTTATCAGGGTATACTGGTGTTATATGTTTAACTGATGAGTATGTTATACAGAATATCCAACAATGTCAAGAATAATGGTTCCATAGACCAATGATACAATTTGATTAAACATGGAAATAATATTCTAACTGGAACATACAGGTATACCACGGCCGTACCCAGGGGGAAGGTTAGTGGGGTTCAAACCCCCTCCGAAAGAGAAGTGAACTTGGCAATTTTAAACAGTATATACGGGTTTTGAAATAGCTTACAATAAATTAAAAATATTATAAAAACAAGCATTTGCAAAATAAACAAGTGAGTTTAACCTAAAAATCTGTGCCATCTTTAAATGTTTCTGTAACAAATTTACTGAAAACATAAGTGTAAAATTTTAATCGAAACCAACTTTCAACCTATTAGGTCGTGTTACATACTATTAGTTCATGTTGAAGAGATGTTAAGTACAGAACAAAAGTGGCCAACCAGACACCAGTGGGATCTGAACCCACAACCTCCCGATTTAGCGTTGGTTGCTCTACCAATTGAGCTATGGTGGCCTAGGCCATCCTTGTTCTGTTGGAAAAGATCTAAGCTTCAGGTCTGGTACTACTACTATCACTGTAGAGTGCGTTTAAGTTGCGCGTTGAGGGCCAAGTCAATGAATATTGAATTTTCACAACCATATTGTAATCGAAACCGACTTTCAACCTATTAGGTCGTGTTATGTACTATTAGTACGTGTTGAAGAGATGTTAAATACAGAACAAAAATGGCCAACCAGACACCAATGGGATCCGAAACCACAACCTCCCGATTTCGTGTCGGTTGCTCTACCAATTGAGCTATGGTGGCCGAGGTCAACCTTGTTCTGTTGGAAAGGATCTGAGCTACAGGTCTGGTACTACTACCATCACACTGTAGAGTGCATTTAAGTTGCCCGTTGAGGACCAAGTCAATGAATATTGAATTTTCACAACCGCATTGTAATCGAAACCGACTTTCAACCTATTAGGTTGTGTTACGTTCGTTCGTTTGTAATCTGTTTACTCTCCAGGGTCGGTTTTCCCTTGGACTCAGAGAGGGATCCCACCTCTACTGCCTCAAGGGCAGTGTCCTTGAGCTTTAGACTCTGGGTCTGGGGATACAACCGGGGAGGATGACCAGTACCTTGCCCAGGCGGCCTCACCTGCTATGCTGAACATTTGGAAGGGATAGACAAGGAAGGGGAAAGGAAGCGGCCGTGGCCTTAAGTTAGGTACCATCCTGGCATTTTCCTGGAGGAGAAGTGGGAAACCACGGAAAACCACTTCCAGGATGGCTGAGGAGGGAATCGAACCCCCCTCTACTCAGTTGACTTCCCGAGGCTGAGTGGACCCCGTTCCAGCCCTCGAACCACTTTTCAAATTTCGTGGCAGAGCCAGGAATCGAACCCGGGCCTCTTGGGGTGGCAGCTAGTCACACTAACCACTACACCACAGAGGCGAGCCGTGTTACGTACTATTAGTAATATTAGTACGACGCGAAATCGGGAGGTTGTGGGTTCGGATCCCACTGGTGTTTGGTTGGCCATTTTTGTTCTGTACTTAACATCTCTTCAACACGTACTAATAGTACGTAACACGACCTAATAGGTTGAAAGTCGGTTTCGATTACAATGCGGTCTTGAAATTTCAATATTCATTGGAAATATTAATTTTGGTGAGATATATGGATTGTTTTCTTTAAGTTCTTAATACATTTTGCACTATAAAAATCAGTTTCAATAAATATATAGAAATATTTTCATGTTATCGAGCTGCTAGAAGATTTTTTAAAAATTAATCAAACCTCTAAATATTTTTATTACTTAGAGTGAAACATATTGTTACCTCCATTTTTGAACAAATCTCTGCATTACAATGCATGCACATGTTTAAGAGTGTTTTGCAACCAGAGCACTATGATTTTAGGTACCTTTCTATTTCACTCTTTGAGTTGTAAAAGGTACTGCTCTAAAACTCAAACTTTTCTTTCTGTAAAATCTATTTGAAAGTAAACATATTTGTCACTATAGTTTTTGTTTTCAGAAGGCTCCCTCTTCCCAATCCTGACCCCTTTTGAAAACAATTCCTGGGTACGGCCTTGAGGTATACCAACAGTAATTGTAAAAATATCCTTACAACAGGCTTATGTCAATGCATTCATTACATTTTACTTTTTACATTTGCAGCTAATCTGCATTTAGGGTTGTTGTCTAGGTGGCAGATTCCCTATCAGCTGTTTGCCTAGCCTTTTCTTAAATAATTTCAAAGCTGTTGGAAACCTATCAAACATCTCTTTAGATAAATTATTCGAATCACTGATTCCTCTTCCTATGAATGAATACTTGCAGCAATTATTCCTCTTGAATTCCAACTTTATCTTCATATTATGGTCTTTCCTACTTTTAAAACCTCCACTCAAGCTTATTGGCCTACAAATGTCATTCCATGTCATCTCTCCAAGCATGTTACTGTAAATATCATTGTCTGTTGAATTCATACTCCATAAAATGAATTCATACTCCATAAAACAAAATTCTTAACATCTTGCATCCTCAAAAGAAACCACGACTATTCAGTTAATAATGAAAGGTATGTATGCTAAATTTAACATAAAAGGCAAATCTATATATATAAAGTAGCTTGTCCTGACTGACTGACTGACTGACTGACTGATTCATCATCGCCGAGCCAAAACTACTGGACATAAAGAAATGAAATTTTGGGCATAGATTCATATTAAGATGTAGGTGCTCGCTAAGAGAGGATTTTTAGATATTCCGTCGCTAAGGGGGTGAAAAGGGGGGTGAAATTTTAAAATGAGTGTGTCTATATCTCAAAACTTTAAAAGTTTACAGATGTGAAAATTGGTATTTAGAATCTTCTTTAAAAATAAGGAAACACGTATTTTTTTGTTTTCAGACAATCCCAATAGGAGGGGTGAAAAAGGGGTTGAATGCCTTTAATCCGGATACGCTACTTATATCTCAGAAACTGAAGATATTACAGACCTCAAAATTGGTACTTTTGATCGCTGTGAAAAATAAAGAAACACATATTTTTTTGTTTTGGAAAATCCAATTAATGCGAGGGTGAAAGGGGGGGGGGGGGGGTGAATTTTTAAAATGAGTGCATCTATATCTCAAAAGTTTTAAAGTTTAGAGATGTAAAAATTAGTATTTAGAATCTTCATTAAAAATAAAGGAACACGTATTTTTTTTCGGAAAATCCCAATAGGAGGGGTGAAAAGGGGTGAAAAATGTGTTGAATGCCTTTAAAGGGAATACTTATATCTCAGAAACCGAAGATATTACAGACCTCATAATTGGTACTTTTGATCGCTTTCAAAAATAAAGAAACACATATTTTTTGTTTTTGGAAAATCCAATTAATGCGAGGACGAAAAGGGGGGTGAATTTTTAAAATAAGTGCATCTATATCTCAAACGTTTTATAGTTCAGAGATGTAAAAATTGGTCTTTAAAATCTTCATTAAAAATAAAGGAACACGTATTTCTTTGTTTTCTCTAAATCCCAATAGGAGGGGTATAAAAGGGTGAATAATGGGTTGAATGCCTTTAACGAGGATACATATATCTCAGAAACTGAAGATATTACAGAACTGAAAATTTGTAAATGGGATCTCCTTTAAAAATAAAGAAACACGTATATTTTGCTTTTGGAAAATTCAATTAATGGCGGACAGGAGTGGCAAATTGGGGTGAATTTTTTGAAAGACTATATCTAAAGAATATCTGAGAAGCGTAAAATGTTACAGACGTAAAAAGTGGGTATTTGGAATCTCCTGTAAGTGTAAAGAAACATAGGTGATTTGTCTTTGGAAACTCCACTTAAGGGGAACTAAAAAGGGGTGAAATTTTAAAATGAGAATTTCTACAGTATATCTCAAAAAACTTAACATGTTACACAAGTGAAAAATGGTAATTTTTTTATTCTATTAAAATAAAGAAACGTGTATTTTTTGTTTTCGGAAATACCACTTGGGTAGTGTGGGGGGGTAAAAGTGACTGAAAATGGTGTCGAATTATTTTAATTAGGCTACTGATATCTCAAAAATGAAGATGTTACACACGTGAAAATTTATTTCTGGAATCTGCTTTAAAAGTAAACAAACACGTATTCTTGGAAAATCCAATGAAAGGGGTTTGGGGGTTAAAGGATTGAAAAAATTAATTGACTTAATTGTATGAGAATACATACATTTAATAAAAACTAAAGTTGTTACAGGCGTGAAAATTGGTATTTTGATCTCCTTTAATAGAAAGAAAAGCGCGTTTTGGGATGGAAACAATCTTGGGAGGGGGGGGGGGGGCGGGAGCGGGAGTGAAAAGGAGTTGAATTCCTTTCATGAGGACACATAAATCAAAAACTGAAGAGGTTAGAGTGGTGATAACTGGTATTTAGAAGATCCTATCCTATTAAAGGAACAAGTATTTTTTGCCTTAATATCACTTTGTGAGGGGGGGGGGGTTAGTGTGAAAGGAAGTTAAAAAAGTAAATTATTTTTAAGGGGATACTTATATCTCAAAACTGAAGGTAATAAACGTGAACAATGGTATTTGGAATCTCCATTAAACATAAAGAAACACGCCTTCTTTTAGTTTTCTTTTTTTTGGGGGGGGGGGGGGGGTAAATAAACTTAACGGCGGTGGGGTGTAAAAGAAGGCGAGACCAATTGATTTTTCTGTTCATAATGTACTTATAAGGAGCCTCCGTTGCTCAGGCGGAAGCGCGCCAGCCTCTCACAGCTGGGTTCTGTGTTTCAAATACCAGTCACTCCATGTGACATTCGTGCTGGAGAAAATGGAGGCGGGACAGGTTTTTCTCCGGATACTCCGGCTTTCCCTGTCATCATTCATTCCAGCAACACTGTACAATATTTCATTTCATTTGTCACTCATCGATCATTGCCCCCAGAGGGGAGCTTCGGCAGCCTTCACAATTCCTATTGTCGCCGCTAGATTGGGCTTTATTCATTCCATCTCTGATCCTGTCGAATGATAGGAAACAGGCTGTAGACTTTCGATGTACTTATTCTGATCATAAACCGATCATTTTTAATCTTTCCTGGGTTCTTTTTCAACAGCCACTTTTTCCTTCGGAGAACGTTCTTAGATTACAGTAGATTCTCCCGGCATATAAATAAAAATTTAAACACATTTGAAATAAACGGTAGGAATGAGATTGGCCGTCAAATTGTTCACCTCTATAATAAGGTCAATAATACACGGAGGTATGTCATTCGTATCGCCAGAAATCCCGCACACTTGCCTACGCGCGACAATGGTGCTGGTCACATTGTCAACAATGACAATGGCAGCAGATGTAATTTACCGCCAAGTAGCGGTCTTGCATATTGCTGTGGGGTCCAGAACAATTCTAATAATAATAATAATAATAATAATAATAATAATAATAATAATAATAATAATAATAATAATAATAATAATAATAATAATAATAATAATAATAATAATGTCCGCCTCTGTGGTGTAGTGGTTAGCGAGATTAGCTGCCACACCCGGAGGTCCGGGTTCGATTCCCGGCTCTGCCACGAAATTTGAAAAGTGGTACGAGGGCTGGAACGGGGTCCACTCAGCCTCGGGAGGTCAACTGAGTAGAGGTGGGTTCGATTCCCACCTCAGCCATCCTGGAAGTGGTTTTCCGTGCTTTCCCACTTCTCCTCCAGGCGAATGCCGGGATGGTACCTAACTTCAGGCCACGGCCGCTTCCTTCCCTCTTCCTTGCCTATCCTTTCCAATCTTCCCATCCCTCCACAAGGCCCCTGTTCAGCATAGCAGGTGAGGCCGCCTGGGCGAGGTACTGGTCATACTCCCCAGTTGTATCCCCCGACCAAGAGTCTGAAGCTCCAGGACACTACCCTTGAGGCGGTAGAGGTGGGATCCCTCGCTAAGTCCGAGGGAAAAACCGAACCTGGAGGGTAAACAGATGATGATGATAATAATAATAATAATAATAATAATAATAATAATAATAATAATAATAATAATCTGGACCGTCGTATGTGCCGCCCACGCTGGAAACGGGTCCTGGACAGCTAATGACTAAGAATGCAGTCCGGCCGCGGGTTCAGTAGGCTACCGCCAAGGCACTCAAGACGACGCCACGACAGATCCCCTGAAGGATTTGATCCATATTAAAAATGCTTATAGGAAAAGATGGCAAAGATTTAGGGACCCAACTAACTGGGTGGAATACCTGGACCTAGCCCGGGAAGTACGATATCGATTGCTGGAAAGAAAGATTGAAAAATGGGAGGAAACTTGCCGTAACCTATTAGAAAACGAGACAGATCGCGAATTTTGGCGGATTCTCGCAGAAAAGGAATCAGATCGCGAATTTCGGCGGATTATATATCTAAAACAATAAGCATTCAATTAAAAATTTCAGTATAATACCGTAGCGAAGCACGGGTATCTTGCTAGTTAGTGAATACAGAGCAAAATAAATGGTTCAAATTTTCAGCAGAGTGCATGTAACAAGCAACTAGATATCTTTGTACTTGAGTCCCAAGCAAGACAACCTTTTAGAACTCAAGAAAACTTGTACATTTAGTACACTAATTGAGGTTAACATTTTATTAGACTGGTTATATTAGCACAGTGACATTATTTTGTATACATTAATAGATTTAACAGATTATATTAACTTATAAAGATGACTATTTTGAATTTATAATTTGAAAAGTGTATATTTTTGTACATGTAAAGAATTCCATTGTACGTTAGTATACTAACTGGCAAATATAGCAGTAGGTGATGTGTTATAGCTTGTTACAACCAAATGCTGGTAATGAAATAAACAATAATTTGAATGACTCACAGCCACTCTTATGATGAATTTAAATTAACACCTCATTCAACTGTATCTCACAGTATAGAAATACTGAGTTCCCAGTATTAATGTGTCTGTTCTGAATTTCTTGTGTATTAGATTTATCCAGCAATAGTCATGATATTCAGTAACTGTATGTAATGTGTAAATATTTTAAGTCCAGAATATATTATTAGTGTGAAAAAATACTATGATGGTATTCCTTCATAATTTCTTAATATTCCCTCTTATTTTATTAACAGACCTGGTGCCAGGTGAGCATTTCCTCCTTGAAATCTTCAAATTCTTAACAATGTTACCCTACTTGAAAGCTGTAAAACTTGATAGATACTGTCAGTCATTTATTCCTTTGTTAATAAATGGTGCTATCCATTATCACATATTACAGTATCTTAATTTATAGTCTACAAGTGAGTTGGCTATGTGGGACAGGTTGTGCAACTGTAAGTTTTACATAAGGGAGATGGTGGGTTCAAACCTAGGATGGCTTTCTGTGGTTTCCTATTTTCACTCCAGATATTTATCAGGACTGTACTGTACCTTAATTAAAACCTGTCCAAGGCTTTCCTATCTCAGCATTGCCAGAAACCTAATTGAGTTAGAGCAACATTTAAAACACAGGAAAAGGTACGGTTCCTTGAGACACCAATGTATCTGATTACATGCTTGGCATCGGATAGGATGAAGAACCTTGAAAGAGGTACATCAATGTTATAGACAGAACTATTGTGGGTCAGTATTCACACGTTTCCCAAGTGGTTGATGTCCACCCATCTATGTGATAAACAGGTAAGGGAACTGGCCTATCAATCAATCAATCAATCAATCAATCAATCAATCAATCAATCAATCAATCAATCAATCAATCAATCAATCAATCAATCAATCAATCAATCAATCAATCAATCAATCAATCAATCAATCAATCA
This sequence comes from Anabrus simplex, assembly GCF_040414725.1. NCBI lineage: Eukaryota > Metazoa > Arthropoda > Insecta > Orthoptera > Tettigoniidae > Anabrus > Anabrus simplex. Next base: position 1,408,614,339 of record NC_090265.1, read on the forward strand.
ATCAATCAATCAATCAATCAATCAATCAATCAATCAATCAATCAATCAATCAATCAATCAATCAATCAATCAATCAATCAATCAATCAATCAATCAATCAATCAATCAATCAATCAATCAATCAATCAATCAATCAATCAATCAATCAATCAATCAATCAATCAATCAATCAATCAATCAATCAATCAATCAATCAATCAATCAATCAATCAATCAATCAATCAATCAATCAATCAATCAATCAATCAATCAATCAATCAATCAATCAATCAATCAATCAATCAATCAATCAATCAATCAATCAATCAATCAATCAATCAATCAATCAATCAATCAATCAATCAATCAATCAATCAATCAATCAATCAATCAATCAATCAATCAATCAATCAATCAATCAATCAATCAATCAATCAATCAATCAATCAATCAATCAATCAATCAATCAATCAATCAATCAATCAATCAATCAATCAATCAATCAATCAATCAATCCTGATCTGTGTTTAGGGCAGTCGCCCAGGTGACAGATTCCCTATCTGTTGTTTTCCTAGCCTTTTCATAAAAATTGCAAAGAAATTGGAAATTTATTGAACAACTCTCTTGGTAAGTTATTCCTATCCCTAACTCCCCTTCCTACAAATGAATATTTGCCAAATTTGTTCTCTTGAATTCCAACTTTATCTTCATATTGTGATCTTTCCTACTTTTAAAGACACCACTCAAACTTATTCGTCTACTAATGTCATTCCACCCCATCTCTCCACTGACAGCTCAGAACATACCACTTACAAATAACAATTCTCATTCTTGTTCTGTATTGAAAATGACATCTATATATATAAAATAGCTTGTCCTGACTGACTGACTGACTGACTGATTCATCATCGCCGAGCCAAAACTACTGGACATAATGAAATGAAATTTTGGCGATACATTCATATTAAGATGTAGGTGCTCGCTAAGAGAGGATTTTTGGATATTCCGTCGCTTCTTTAAAAATAACGAAAAACGTATTTTTTTGTTTTCAAAAATCCCAATAGGACGGGTGAAAAGGTGAAAAAGGGTGAAAAAGGGGTTGAATGCCTGTAATCAGGATACCGGTACTTCTATCTCAGAAACTGAAGGTATTACAGACCTGAAAATTGGTACTTTTGATTTCTTTTAAAAATAAAGAAACACGTATTTTTTGTTTTTGGGAAATCCAATTAATGGGAGGGTGAAAAGGGGGGTGAATTTTTAAAATGAGTGTATCTATATCTAAAAACTTTAAAAGTTTACAAATGTAAAATTTGGTATTTAGAATCTTCTTTAAAAATAACGAAACACGTATTTTTTTTGTTTTCAGAAAATCCCAATAGGACGGGTGAAAAAGGGTGAAAAAGGGGTTGAATGCCTGTAATCAGGATACCGGTACTTATATCTCAGAAACTGAAGGTATTACAGACCTGAAAATTGGTACTTTTGATCTCTTTTAAAAATAAAGAAACACGTATTTTTTTGTTTTTGGGATATCCAATTGATGGGAGGGTGAAAAGGGGGGTGAATTTTTAAAATCAGTGTATCTATACCTCAAAACTTTTAAAGTTTATAGATGTAAAAATTAGTATTTAGAATCACCTTTAAAAATAAAGAAACACGTATATTTTTGTTTTCGGAAAATCCCATTAGGAAGGGTAGAAAAGGGTGAAAATGAGTTGAATGCCTTTAACGAGGCTAACTGTATTTCAGAACCTGAAGATATTACACACCTGAAAATTGGTATTTGGGATCTACTTTAAAATAATAAAGAAACAGGTATTTTTCGTTTCTGGAAAATCCAAATAATGAGGGGGGTGAAAAGGGGGTGAATTTTTAAAATGACTGTATCTACATCTTAAAATTCTAAAAGTTTACAGATGTGAAAATTGGTATTTTGAATCTCCCTTAAAAATAAAGAAACATGTATTGTTTGTTTTCGGAAAATCCCAATAGGAGGGGTGTAAAAGGGTGAATAATGGGTTGAATGTCTTTAATGAGGATACATATATCTCAGAAACTGAAGATATTACAGAACTGAAAATTTGTATATGGGATCTCCTTTGAAAATAAAGAAACGCGCATTTTTTTGTTTTTGGAAAATCCAATTAATAGCGGTTAAACAGGAGTGACATATTTGGGTGAATTTTTTGAAAGACAATATCTACAGAAAAATTGAGAAACGTAGAATGTTACAGACGTAAAAAGTGATATTTGGAATCTCCTGTAAACGTATAGAAACATAGGCGATTTGTTTATGGTAACTCCTCTTAAGGGGAACTAAAAAGGGGGGTGAAATTTAAAAATGAGAATGTATACAGTATATTTCAAGAAACTTAACATGTTACAGAAGTGAAAAATGGTATTTTTATCTCTATGAAAATAAGGAAACGTGTATTTTTAGTTTTCGGAAATAACACTTGGGTGGAGCGGGGCGGGTAAAAGTGACTGAAAATTGTGTTGAATTCTTTTAATTAGGCTACTGTTATCTCAAAAATGAAGATGTTGCGGACGTGAAATTTGATATTTGGAATCTGCTTCAAAAGTAAAGAAGCACGAATTATTGCAAAATCCAATGAATGGGAGGGGGGGGGGGAGGTGAAACAATTGAAAAATTAATTGACCTAATTGTATGAGAATACTTACATCTCATAAAAACTAAAGTTGTTAGGGCCTACAGACGTGAAAATTGGTATTTAGATCTCCTTTAAAAACAAAGAAAGGCCCGTTTGGAGGGGGATCATCTTGGGGGGGGGGGGTGGGAGTGAAAAGGATTTGAATTCCTTTCATGAGGACACATAAATCAAAAACTGAAGAAGTTACAGTCGTGATAATTGGTATTTAGAAGATCCTTTACTATTAAAGAAAGAAGTACTTTTTGCCGGAAAATTCACTTGAGGGGGGGGGGGGGGTGAATGTGGAAAAAAAAAAAAAGAATTATTTTCATCTTAAAACTGAAGGTAATAGACGTAAATAATGGCGTTTGGAATCTCCTTTATACATATAGAAACACGCCTTCTTTAGTTTTTTTTTGGGGGGGGGGGGGGTTAAATAAACTTAACGGCGGTGGGGTGTAAAAGGAGTTGAGACCAATTGATTTTTCTGTTCATAATGTATTTATAAGGGGCCTCCGTTGCTCAGGCGGCAGCGCGCCGGCCTCTCACAGCTGAGTTCCGTGGTTTAAATCCCGGTCTCTCCATGTGACATTCGTGCTGGACAAAACGTAGGTGGGACAGGTTTTTCTCCTGTTACTCCGGTTTTCCCTGTCATCATTCATTCCAGCAACGCTGTCCAATATAATTTCATTTCATTTGTCATCCATTAATCATTGCCCCAGAGGAGTGCGACAGGTTTCGCCTGCCGGCACAATTCCTATTGTCGCCTCTAGATGGGGGCTTTATTCATTTCATTCCTGACCCTGTCGAATGACTGGAAATAGGCTGTAGATTTTCGATGTACTTATTGTGATCATAAACCGATCATTTTTAATATTTCCTGGGTTCGTTTTCAAGAGCCATCTCTTCCTTCGGAGAACGTTCTTAGATTACAGTAGATTCTCCTGGCATATAAATAAACATTTAAACATATTTGAAATAAACGATAGGAATGAGATTGACCGTCCAATTTTTCACTTCTATAATAAGGTCAATAATGCACGGAAGTATGTCATTCGTATGGCCAGAAATCCCCCACACTTGCCCGTGCGCGACAATGGTACTGGTCACATTCTCAACAATGACAATGGCAGCAGATGTAATTTACCGCCAAGTAGCGGTCTTGCATCTTGATGTTGGGTCCAGAACATCTACGTATAATAATAATAATAATAATAATAATAATAATAATAATAATAATAATAATAATAATAATAATAATCATGTTCTGGACCGTCGTCAAATCTGCGGACCGCGCTGGAAACTGGTCCTGGACGGGTAATGACTAAGAATGCAGTCCGGTCGCGGGTTCAGTACCGCCAAGCCACCCAAGACGACACGACGCCTGATCTCCTGAAGGATTTGTTCCATATTAAAAATGCTTATAGGAAAAAATGGCAAAGATTTAGGGACCCAAGTGACCGGAATACTTGGACCTAGCCCGGGAAGTACGAAATCGATTGCTGGAAAGAAAGATTTAAAAATGAGAGGAAACTCGCCGTAATTTATTAGAAAACGAGTCAGATCGCGAATTTTGGCGGATTCTCTCAGGAAAAGAGTCAGATCGCGAATTTCGGCGGATTATATATAAAACAATAAGCATTGAAATATAAATTTTATATAATACCGTAGCGAAGCACGGGTATCTTGCTAGTCTATATATATAAAGTAACTTGTCCTGACTGATTCATCATCGCCGAGCCAAAACTACTGGACATACAGAAATGAAATTTTGGGGGTACATTCATATTAACATGTAGGTGCTCGCTAAGAGAGGATTCTTGGATATTCCGACGCTAAGGGGGTGAAAAGAGGGGGTGAAATTTTAAAATGAGTGTATCTATATCTCAAAACTTTAAAAGTTTACAGATATAAAAATTGGCATTTAGAATCTTCTTTAAAAATAAGGAAATACGTATTTTTTTGTTTTCAGAAAGTCCCAATAGGAGGGGTGAAAAAGGGGTTGAATGCCTTTAATCAGGATACTGGTACTCATATCTCAGAAACTGAACATATTACAGACCTGGAAATTTGTACTTTTGATCTCTCTTAAAAATAAAGAAACACGTATTTTTTGTTTTCGGAAAATCCAATTAATGGGAGGGTGAAAAGGGGGGCGGGTGAATTTTTAAAAATGAGTGTATCTGTATCTCAAAATTTTGAAAGTTTACAGATGTAAAAATTGGTATTTAGTATCTTCATTAAAAATAAAGAAACACATATTTTTTTGTTTTCGGAAAATCCCAATAGGAGGGATGAAAAGGGGTGAAAAACGGGTTGAATGCCTTTAATGAGGATACATATATCTCAGAAACTGAAGATATTACAGACCTAAAAATTTGTGTTTGGGATCTTCTTTAAAAAAGAAATACGTATTTTTTTTGTTTATGGAAAATCCAATTAATGGGGGTGAAAAGGGGGTGAATTTTTAAAATGCCTGTATCTATATCTCGAAACTTTAAAAGTCTGCACATGTAACAATTGATATTTGGAATCTCCTTTAAAAATAAAGGAACACATATTTTTTTGTGTTCTGTAAATCCCAATAGGAGGGGTGTAAAAGGATGAATAATGGGTTGAATGCCTTTAATCAGGATACATATATCTCAGAAACTGAAGATATTACAGAACTGAAAATTCGTATATGGGATCTTCTTTAAAAATAAAGAAACACATGTTTTTTTGTTTTTAAAAAATCCAATTAATGGCGGTTAAACAGGAGTGACAAATTGTGGTGAATTTTTTGAAAGATTATATCTACAGAATACCTGAGAAACGTAAAATGTTACAGACGTAAAAAGTGGTATTTGGAATCTCCTGTAAATGTAAAGAAACATAGGTGATTTGTTTTTGGAAACCCCACATAAGGGGAACTAAAAAGGGGGTGAAATTTTAAAATGAGAATTTGTACAGTAACTTATATCTCAAAAAACTTTACATGTTACAGAAGTGAAAAATGGTATTTTTTTATCTCTATTAAAAATCAAGAAACGTGTATTTTTAGTTTTCCGAAATACCACTTGGGTGGAAGGGGAGGGGGGTAAAAGTGTCTGAAAATGGATTTGAATTATTTTAATTAGGCTACTGATATCTCAAATATGAAGATGTTACAGACGTGAAATTTAGTATTTGGAATCTGCTTTAAAAGTAAAGAAACACGTATTCTCGGAAAATCCAATGAAGTGTGTGTGTGTGTGTGGGGGGGGGGAGGTGAAATAATTGAAAAATTAATTGACTTAATTGTATGAGAATACTTTCATCTAATAAAAACTAAAGTTGTTACAGACGTGAAAATTGGTACTTGTATCTCCTTTAAAAACAAAGAAAAACGCGTTTGGGGGGGGGGGGGAAATCATCTTGGGGGGCGGGAGTAAAATGGAGTTGAATTCCTTTCATGAGGACACAGAAATAAAAAACTGAAGAAGTTAGAGTCGTGATAATTGGTATTTAGAATATCCTTTACTATTAAAGAAAGAAGTTTTTTGCCGGAAAGTTCACTTGGGGGGGGGGGAGGAGTGTGAAAAGGTGAATTATTTTTATGGGGATACTTATATCCCAAAGCTGAAGGTAATAGACGTGAACATTGGTGTTTGGAATCTCCTTTAAACATAAAGAAACATGCCTTCTTGTAATTTTTTTGTGGGGGGGGGGGGGTTAAATAAACTTGACGGCGGTGGGGTGTAAAAGGAGGTGAGTCCAGTTGATTTTACTGTTCATAATGTACTTATAAGGAGCCTCCGTTGCTCAGGTGGCAGCGCGCCGGCCTCTCACAGCTCGGTTCCGTGGTTCAAATCCCGGTCACTCCACGTGACATTCGTGCTGGACAAAACGGAGGCGAGACAGATTTTCTCCGGATACTCCGGTTTTCCCTGTCATCATTCATTCCAGCACACTGCCCAATATCATTTCATTTCATTTGTCATTCATTATCCATTGCCCCAGAGGAGTGCGACAGGCTTCGGCAGCCGGCACAATTCCAATTGTCGCCGCTAGATGGGGGCTTTATTCATTCCATTCCTGACCCTGTCGAATGACTGGAAACAGGCTGTAGAATTTCGATGTACTTATTGTGATAATAAACCGATCATTTTTAATCTTTCCTGGGTTCGTTTTCAAGAGCCATCTTTTTCTTCGGAGAACGTTCTTAGATTACAGTAGATTCTCCTGGCATATAAATAAAAATTTAAACACCTTTGAAATAAACGATAGGAATGAGATTGACCGTCCAATTGTTCACCTCTATAATAAGGTCAATAATACACGGAAGTATGTCATTCGTATTGCCAGAAATCCCGCACACTTGCCTACGCGCGACAATGGTGCTGGTCACAATGTCAACAATGACAATGGCAGGAGATGTAATTTACCGCCAAGTAGCGGTCTTGCATCTTGCTATGGGGTCCAGAATATCTATAATAATAATAATAATAATAATAATAATAATAATAATAATAATAATAATAATAATAATAATGTTCTGGACCGTCGCCAAATGTGCGGACCGCGCTGGAAACTGGTCCTGGACGGGTAATGACTAAGAATGCAGTCCGGCCGCGGGTTCAGTACCGCCAAGGCACCCAAGACGAAACCACGCCGGATCTCCTCAAGGATTTGATCCATATTAAAAATGCTTATAGGAAAAGATGGCAAAGATTTAGGGACCCAACTGACCGGGTGGAATACCTGGACCTAGCCCGGGAAGAACGAAATCGATTCCTGGAAAGAAAGATTGAAAAATGGGAGGAAACTTGCCGTAATCTGTTAGAAAACGAGTCAGATCGCGAAATTTGGCGGATTCTCTCAGAAAACCAGTCCGATCGCGAATTTCGGCTGATTATATATAAAACAATAAGCATTCAATTATACATTTCAGTATAATACCGTAGCGAAGCACGGGTATCTTGCTAGTTATGCATAAATATCTCTATAGTAATTTAATGAAACCACCTGTTCAATACATGCCACATTTAATGTAGTTTGGATCTACATTAATTTATATACGATAGATTTACCAGGTACATGTTTCACCATATTTTGGGCATTAATGTCACACAGTAAATAACCTCTTAACATTAACATACCACAATGATATTTAAAAAATGTGAAGAGTACATAAATGTGAGTGATATAAAATTTATGGTATTTTAACACAATTAAAACTTGTTATTTCTATTTTGTCTGATTTTTAATAAAATGTCCAAAACTAAAATGGATCTTCTTCATCTGACATGATAACCATTAGGATGACAATGGTCTTGGGTAAATAGTATATTTATCCGAATGGGTTATTTGATTCACATATATCATTTGGTGAACCAATGTTGAATGTGTTGTCTATCACAAATGAAAGGTTTTGAAACCAATTGTTTGTTGATACAGATTGGATAAGACTGTTTAAAACTTCATTAAGTTTTGTTGTAAAATAAAAATATAAGCATCTTGGTTTCTTGCCGTATGTGTTGACAATGTATTGTGAAGAATACAATTTAGGCTGCTTCTTGGTTGCAGCTTGATTGTGAAAGAACGCCTCAGACACTTAAAGGCAGTCTTGTAAAATTAATCATTCCCGTTGATGTGTTACTTAGCCTTGAGAGGGATCTTAAGATTATTTGTTCAAATCATGCTAAGTTGATCAGTCTGTCCCGGCAGCACCTGCCTGACTCTTCACATTCTAAGATACCAGCTGTCATTTTAACGATGTAGGTGCACAAAATTTAAAATCTATATGCTTTTTTGACACCTGTCAAGATGACAGCTGTCATCTTTAACCACGTGGGTGTGGAATTTTAAACACCAGAACATCGCTAACCTTACTCCTGTCATCTTGATGGGGCTAAACCTCACTGTTGCCACCTTATGCACGTGGTTGCAGGCAATTTAAAATCCACATAATCTTAACTCGGTACAATATTCCTCTGTAAGCCACAATATGCAGTCGACGCACACTGCTGTGTCATTAGTAATTTAACGCTTATTTCCAGTCGCAAGACAGCCAGCTCTCTGCATGAAAATATTTACTTTGAATGTACTGTGTGTTAAATGCAGATCTGTTCTTTTCCCTTTTAATATGTAAGTATTGTTAATCTCAGGTAAGTGTGAGCGTTTCTACTGTGCAGTATTAATAATTTACACGTCAACGCCTTCGAAAACCGGATCCATCGTGTGTAGTTTTACAATGCAGAGTAAGAGTAGGCAGTGATTATTGTTTTACCGTTTGTTCACATGCTACTGCATGCAGCTATCAGCTTGGAGCGGGCAGGTTCGAACCACACTCTGAAGATGCGTTTCCGCAGTTTCTCATTTTCGCACCAGGCAAATAATAGAAGTTGTATCTTAACTGTAATTTTATCTGCATAGTAGTAGTTACATGTTTACACAATAATTTGGCGACGTGTTAGCCTCCGGATCGTAAGATAGTTGTTTCAAACTGTAATGTTAATCGTGGTAGTGGTGATTATTGTTTTAAGAAAAGTGTAACATTTAATTCTGTATTTCATAGATCGATTTTAAACATTGTGTGTTTTAAACATCTGTTGTAAGTATTAGTACCATCCTACTATGTGGCGGGGGTTCAATTCCTAGTAGCATATAGCTTGTGCGCACTAATCACATCAACAGTAGTAGTAGTAGTAGTGATTATTGTTTCATAAATAAGTACATCTATCCTCTATTTCTATTGTTCCGCTGCCTTGGAGTTGCCCTTCTGTCAATGATTACAGCATTATCGTTGCACAATTAAGTAATCACGTGTTCGATTCCCAGGATTACAAGAAGATAGTAAGTATAGTATAGGCTGTTGTGATGTTTGAAATTCTAATATGAATATCAGCAGAAGATATAGTTGCAGAAAATCGTATTGTCTTGCGTTATTTTATCTGCATAGTAGTAGTGATTATTGATTTAAGAGGAAGTACATCAATTCATCTCCCTCCTGGGATCTAAGTTCGAATCCTTTAACTTTTTCTTTCTCTATGATGTTTGGGATAAGAGAACAGGGTTTGAATCCATGTTTTTTTCTATTGTAACAAAATCAGAGTTCGAAATCTATAGGTACATATTTTTTCCTGTTGCATGTGTTCGAATCCCGCAAAAATCCACCTCCTTAGGCCGAAGATTTTTCATAGTATCCCCTGCTAAGTAGTAAAATCATTTTATCTGAGTGATTAAGTACGTCGGATACAACATTTGCAATTCTATGTGTGCGTGCTGATTGCATAGAAGTGCGTTTGTATTAAGACAGAGATTAATCTTATAATGCAGATTTCAAATCTCATAATATTTTGCCTTATATTCTTTTTCTGTTTTAAACACTAATTGTAAACATGTTTCATCTTGTTCTACAGTCAGTTCTAGTGTGTGCTAATTGTAACTTGTCTTGTCGAATAGAAATGTACAGCACAGTAACTACTATGTTTGTGTTATAAGTTTTTCTGTTCAATAGTCAACATGTTTTCTCTTGCCCTCTTACATCCCGTCGGAGGAGGAGGAGTAGGCTAAAAGAGCATATGTATAGCCAAGAGGAGGAGCCCTTTTTGCCCTTTTTTTCTTTAGCAGAACGGATGAGGAGGAGGAGGGCGATTGTGTCCCGTGCCCTTTTGCCATTTTGCTATACGAATAAAGAGGAGGAGGAGGGCGGCTGTAGCTTAAATGTAAGCAATGTATTTCTTATAGTGGTATGCGAACTGTTTATTTCACCTCCTGCATAAGCTACATGCTTATAACCCATGCAAACAGATTCAAATAGTATATTTCTGAACCGATATTTCATGTTACATGTTTATACGAAGATTTGTTTGACTGCTAGGGGCTTAAATGTGACCAATGCATTTTTATAGCACTAGGCGTTCTGTTTAAATTCGTTCCTGCATGAACTACACGCTTATAACCTATGCCAACAGATTGAAATAATATATTTCCGAACCGATATTTAATGATACATGTTTATACGGTAATTTGTTCGACTGCTAGGGGCTTAAATGTAACCAATGTATTTCTTATAGCACTAGGCGTTCTGTTTAATTTCACTTTCCGCATGAGCTACATGCTTATAACCCATGTCAACAGATTCAAATAGTATATTTCCGAACCGAAATTTCAAGTTACATGTTTATCCGATAATTTGTTCGACTGCTAGGGGCTTAAATGTAACCAATGTATTTCTTATAGTACCAAGCGTTCTGTTTAATTTCACTATCCACATGAGCTACGTGCTTATAACCGATGCCAACAGATTCAAAGAGTGTATTTCCGAACCAACATTTCAATTTCATGTTTATCCGATAATTTGTTGGACTGCTAGGGTCTTAAATGTAACCAATGTATTTCTTATGGCACTAGGTGTTCTTATAAGAGCCCATATTTAGCCGCCATCTTGTACAATTGTCCATGGCCGACGTCTTTCTCCATAAGAAGCCGTGTATAGCCGCTATCTTGCGCAAGCGCCCTTACGCCGTCTCATAAGAGCCTATGTATAGCCGCCATCTTCCGCAGTAGCCTCTATAAGCCTGTGTATAGCCGCCATCTCGCGCAAGCGCCCATGGCCGTCATCCTTCTCCATAAGAGCCTACGTATTGCCGCCATCTTGCGCAATCGCCTACGGCCGATATCTTTCTCCATAAGAAGCTGTGTATAGCCGCCATCTTGCGCAAGCGCCCCTAAGCCGTCTCATAAGGGCAGCCGCCATTCTGCGCAAGCGCCTATGGCTGGCATCTTTCTCCATACGGAGCAGTGTATAGACACCATCTAGCACAAGTGCCCCTAGGCCGTCTGATAAGAGCAGCCGCATCTTGCACAAGCGCCCCTAGGCACCGCCTCATAAGGAGCTGTGTATAGCCGCCATCTTGTGCAATTAGATAGCCGCCATCTTGCGCAAGCGTTCCTAGGCTGTCTCATAAGAGCAGCCGCTATCTTGCGCAAGCGCCCCTAGGCTGTTTCATAAGAGCAGCCGCCATCTTGCGCAAGCGCCCCTAGGCCGTTTCATAAGGGTGTATAGCCGCCATCTTGTGCAATTAGCGTCGGGAAAGGCATCTTGCCGTAAAACTACGGCCATGTGTAGTTAGACTCCTCCATGTGGTTACGTGTGCTTACTTAAGTCAATCCCTATTGCCCTACTACTTAAAACAATGTCTGAAGAACAATCATTGTTCTACTACTCAAGATAGCGTTGGGAAGGGCATCTCGCTGTAAAACTACGTCCTATAAGGTTAAGCCTCTCCAAGATAACGACTGTCCAAGTCGAGAATGGCATCTAGCCGTAAAACTAATGTTAGGCCCCTCCATGAGGTTAGGCTTGCTCTCTTAGGCGTCGGTAAGGGCAACTAGCCGTTAAAGTGAGGTTAGACCCCTCAAGATGACAACTGTAAGGTTAGCTCGCTCTCTTATGCAAAATCCGCGAATCGTCATTGCTCACCTACTATACTAGGGGTCAATGACCTCGGGTCAGAACCTGCTCGGTGCTGACGCATCAAAAAAGTGCTGACTCAGCGGGTTCAGGAGCCCCACAGCCCTGCTACTGCCCCATCATCAACCATCGCCGGTCAAAAATATGCATAATGTTAGAATGGAACTACTACATTACCGGTATTCATACACTTTCTATTATAGGCCCTTAAGCATCTCAGCTATAAAGACAACATACAAGACGCTTACTAAACGATTAGTACTTAAGGATGGCTGGCTGTTCTGAAAATGGTTTTCCTCGGTTTCCCAGTTTCACCACCAGGCAATTGCCGGGACGATACCATAACATAAGACCAAGGCCGAATTCCTTCCCAATCCTTCCTTCACCCATCCTCCCCTCCTTAGGGAAAAGACGCCAAATTAGAGCGCACCCCCTTAAAACCAATAGAAAAATATTTATTAATTTATCGCCGCACCTCTGTCGTTCAAAAGAATTTGCCGCACGCTCCACTTGAACCACTACACTGCCGATACTCACACACACCTTCTCTTCCAGCCCTAAATCGATTCTGCCACGAACTCAACATACATGATGCTTGTTAGAGGTTCAGTTCTTAAGTATGACCGTTCCACCTCGTGTCAATGATGGTTTACAGTGTTCACAGGGGCGTAATGAATGTGATACGATCCTGCCTGCCAAAATAAATATTCGAGGCCCTCAAATAAAATGTTAAACATATGAATAACTTGATATACACTGACTGACTGACAGAGCAAATGCAACACCAAGAAGGAGTGGTCAGAACTTTATGCCAATTGCAGGGTAGACTGACGTCACTGAGGTATGCTCATGATGTGAAATGCGCCGCTGTGCTGCGCACGTAGCGAACGATAAATGGGACACGGCGTTGGCGAATGGCCCACTTCGTACCGTGATTTCTCAGCCGACAGTCATTGTAGAACGTGTTGTCGTGTGCCACAGGACACGTGTATAGCTATGAATGCCAGGCCGCCGTCAACGGAGGCATTTCCAGCAGACAGACGACTTTACGAGGGGTATGGTGATCGGGCTGAGAAGGGCAGGTTGGTCGCTTCGTCAAATCGCAGCCGATACCCATAGGGATGTGTCCACGGTGCAGCGCCTGTGGCGAAGATGGTTGGCGCAGGAACATGTAGCACGTGCGAGGGGTCCAGGCGCAGCCCGAGTGACGTCAGCACGCGAGGATCGGCGCATCCGCCGCCAAGCGGTGGCAGCCCCGCACGCCACGTCAACCGCCATTCTTCAGCATGTGCAAGACACCCTGGCTGTTCCAATATCGACCAGAACAATTTCCCGTCGATTGGTTGAAGGAGGCCTGCACTCCCGGCGTCCGCTCAGAAGACTACCATTGACTCCACAGCATAGACGTGCACGCCTGGCATGGTGCCGGGCTAGAGCGACTTGGATGAGGGAATGGCGGAACGTCGTGTTCTCCGATGAGTCACGCTTCTGTTCTGTCAGTGATAGTCACCGCAGACGAGTGTGGCGTCGGCGTGGAGAAAGGTCAAATCCGGTAGTAACTGTGGAGCGCCCTACCGCTAGACAACGCGGCATCATGGTTTGGGGCGCTATTGCGTATGATTCCACGTCACCTCTAGTGCGTATTCAAGGCACGTTAAATGCCCACCGCTACGTGCAGCATGTGCTGCGGCCGGTGGCACTCCCGTACCTTCAGGGGCTGTCCAATGCTCTGTTTCAGCAGGATAATGCCCGCACACACACTGCTCGCATCTCCCAACAGGCTCTACGAGGTGTACAGATGCTTCCATGGCCAGCGTACTCTCCGGATCTCTCACCAATCGAACACGTGTGGGATCTCATTGGACGCCGTTTGCAAACTCTGCCCCAGCCTCGTACGGACGACCAACTGTGGCAAATGGTTGACAGAGAATGGAGAACCATCCCTCAGGACACCATCCGCACTCTTATTGACTCTGTACCTCGACGTGTTTCTGCGTGCATCGCCGCTCGCGGTGGTCCTACATCCTACTGAGTCGATGCCGTGCGCATTGTGTAACCTGCATATCGGTTTGAAATAAACATCAATTATTCGTCCGTGCCGTCTCTGTTTTTTTCCCAACTTTCATCCCTTTCGAACCACTCCTTCTTGGTGTTGCATTTGCTCTGTCAGTTAGTGTAAATTAATTTACGGGAGGTACAAGTAATGCAAATTCAAGTTATATCAACAAAGGGAGTATTCATTGTTGTAAGATCCGGGAGATACAACTGAGACGACGACCAGTACCTCGCCCAGACGGCTTCACCTGTTACGCTGAACAGGGACCTTGTGGGGGCATGGGAAGATTGGAAGGGATCGGCAAGGGAGAGGGAAGGAAGTGGCCGCCGTGGACTTAAATTTGGTACCATCCCGACATTTGTCTAGAGAAGTGGAAAACCACGGAAAACTACTTCGAGGATGGCTGAGGTGGGAATCGAACCCACCTGTACTCACTTGACCTCCCGAGGCTGAGTGAACCCCTTTCTAGCCCTCGTACCACTTTTCAAATTTCGTGGCAGAGCGGAGAATCCAACCCGGGCCTTCGGAGGTGGCAGCTAATCATGCTAACCACTACACTACAGTGGTGGGGTTTCATTTTCATTGGCTTTATACACTGTTGTAGAATATATGTGTGAAAAGAGTTAAATGTTCCGCAAATTTTGTGCAAAATGCAATCGCAAGTGCACTATACATCAAGAAAGTATCATTTTCTAACTAAAATATGATATTTTGGTTCACATTTTCATTGCTAAATGAAAATGAAAACCTACAACCTGTTTTCATTTTCATTGCTAAATGAAAACCTTCAACCTGTTTTCCAGTCTTTGACCGGGTCAGGGATGTAATGAATGAACCATATATAGGCTATTATAATGGGGTCGCCACTCCCAAAGTAATTTATTAATGACTGATAAATGCTATGAAATGATAATGGAGAGTGATGCTGGAATGAAAGATGACAGAGAAAACCGGAGTACCCGGAGAAAAACCTGTCTAACCTCCGCTTTCTCCAGCACAAATCTCACATATTGACCAGGATTTGAACCACGGTATCTAGCGATGAGAGGCCGACGCGCTGCCGTCTGAGCTACGGAGGCAAATTTCATT
Source organism: Anabrus simplex (assembly GCF_040414725.1). Classification (NCBI taxonomy): domain Eukaryota; kingdom Metazoa; phylum Arthropoda; class Insecta; order Orthoptera; family Tettigoniidae; genus Anabrus; species Anabrus simplex. The sequence goes on from NC_090265.1 coordinate 1,408,629,556, forward strand.
GCTGTAATGATGTTCAAATAATTTGATGCAGGTCTTTTCCGAAGAACGTGTCGCAGTGTTGCAAGAGACGGCAAGAACAAGCATTGTTTACAGTTGTGCTGTGTTATACACAATAAACTGCTGCTAAATGCAACCAAGTGGCAGTTCCTCTACGTTTAAAATGTGAAAAAACAAACTATTTCGACTGTTTCTTCGAAACCGCTCTGATCATTTGCGTGCAGAGAGGCATTACGCTATATATATACCGGGTGGTTCACTTGACCCTTTAATTTTTTTTAAAGTAACCCAACTAACGCGTATACTAGTCATCCGAAAACAACTAGTACCTGCTTTTTTATGGTCTTAGTACAACCATACCGTTAATGCAATTCTCGCGAATTTGGTAGAAATAATTAGCGGCAGTGTTTTTTCTATCACTTAAACTTCAAAGAATGTGTAGAACGATCACAGCCGCGAATAATACTATCTTATGTTTGGACAGGAAGTGTCTATAAGAACAACAGCGCGCAAGCTACGCAGCACGGCTTGCGGTACCTAAGGTGGCTGAATCACGCATCACTGCTGTTGCATCAGCCAAGCTGTCTGGTAATAAGTTCGATTCACAGGCTGCTATACTTTTTGACGATTAACCCGTTTACAGTCATTCTAAAATGCCCGCATATCATCCTTTACCAAAGAGTGAATTTTTATTTGGTTCTGAAAAGGACCGTTTTTATCCGATGTTACGTAGCCATGTTGGACTGCGACATGATGGTATGCACGTAGGAAGTAGGGTATTCTGCATATTCAGTGTAACAAGTGCTAGAAATGTTGACCATCCTGGTTTCTGTACATTTCAGCACGATTAATAAAGACATTTTTGCACGTTATAACATGTCAGGTGTAACAGCTTGGCATGCCTCGGTGATGTGTTGCCGAAGGTGACTAGGATCTTCAGGCTCCTATGCATACAGTAGGCTACCTGCTGAATGTAACCCTAGGGAGAAGTCAAGCGGCGTTAGATCGGGTGATCTGGCGGACCAGTGAACGGGTCCTCCCTTCCCTATCCACTTATTTGGATAGGAAGCATGAAGATGGTTCCGGACGATTACTGTTCCGTGAGGTGGGGCCCCGTCTTGTTGAAACCACAATCGTAATCGCTCACGCAGTTGCACGTTCTCCAGCAACTGTGGGAGTTCATTTTGAAGCAAAGGAAGGTAGTATGCTCCCGTTAGATGTCCGTCGAAGAGATATGGCCCGATGAGATAGTCACCCAAGATCCCACACCAGACATTTACTCCCCTTTGCACTTGAAATGGACCCTGTCGTACCCAATGGGGATTCTCCATGCTCCAATGGTCCACACTGTGCCCATTCACTACCCCATTGTTGTGAAATCGTGATTCGTCTGAAAGCAGAACTCTTGACATAAAGGCTGCATTATTGGTCCCTCTGCGTAAGTCCCAGTAACAAAATGTTACTCTAACATCGAAGTCACGTCCGTGGAGATGCTGGTGTAACTGCAAATGGTCTGTCTGTTAGGTCATCAGCCCAGAGGCTGGTTGGATCCTCAAATACCACCACCAGAGGTTATGCGGTTATAAGGAAACCCCAAAAACCAATGGTAGCACCAAAATGAGGCGTACTAGGCAAGATGAGGAGTGAGGTAGTTTGCCATTGCTTTCCTCACTGGATCAGAAAGTACTATTGCAGCACGACTGCCCCTATGAGCAGCACCTTTCATAACACTCAGATGCACAAGTCATGCTCTGAATGTCATTACTCAGCACTACCGACACCCCAGCAGCTTTCATATTTTCACAGCCATGGATGTTGACTGGGACTTCGGTGGAAGCTACACTTTACTCTGGCTTGTGCCAAGAGATGGATGCAAAAGTACTGTATCCATCAAGAAATGACAGCAGGCAGTCTGCAAATGGTATGGGTGAAATTTATTGTTATGCGGTATACGCATGACTGATGACCGGCTGACGTTGATCTGTTGTCCAGTGTCTGTGTACTAACATGAGGGTTATTCTGGACAGTGTTCAAAGCAGCCTCTTCATTTGGACCAGACGTCATAGGAGCATCTCTAACGCAAGGTACCCTTCCAAGTGTCCCAGTTGACCGCAATCTTCGTCCAAGATTTCGGAACGTACTGGTAGTTTTCTGTCGGGAAAACGTTCGTGATAGAGACGTCGCGACTGGACTGCGTTCTGTTTTGTTTCCCCATAAATGAGCAACATATCAACGTACTCGTCACTGGAATATATCGTGAGTGAATGAATACGTGCTGTGATGTGACTTAGTAAGTGTGAATAAACATTGTGTGCATAAGTTTGGTATCCAACCACTACATTACCGGCGTTCATATTCAGACACCTTGTGTCTGCGGGCCTTAACCGACTCAGCCACAAAGAGAACATACAACACACTTGCTAAAGGATTACTACTTAAGTATGACCGTTCCACATCGAAAGTTAACAACCGTGTCAAAGTCTTCAACAATGCTATACAGCATTCATTTCACTTTTTTCCATTACGGAGCACGTGGCATACATATTAATTTAACCGTACTTTCACCATAAATTAGCAACAATTCAACGTGCTTTTCATAGGAATACATCGTAGGGAAATGAATAAGTGCTGTGATGTGACCTGGTGGGTGTGGATTATTATTTGTGTGCGTTGGGCTCGGGAGGTTATAGATTCGAATCCCACGCTGGCCATCATGAAAATAGTTTTCCTCGGCTTCCCATTTTCACCACCAATCAAGTGCCAGGATGGTACTTTAATAAAAGATCAAGGCCGATTTTCTTCCCAATCCTTCCCCACCCATCATTAGGGGAAAGATGCCAAATAAGAGCTCACCCCTGAAACCCAATAGCAAAAAGATATTGATTATTGTATTCTCGCCAAAATGGAGCACCTCTGTCGTTCGAAAAATTTGCCTCATGCTAGATTCGAAACACTACGCTACCGATACTCACACAGCTTGTACTCAAACCCTTAACCAATTAACCGACTCAGCCACGAAGTCAATATAAAGGACGTGATGCTTGCTAGAGATTTATTTCTTCGGTATGGCCGTTGCACCTCGGACGTTAATATACGTGTCAGAGTCTTAAATGATGGTTTACAGTGTTCATTTCTTATATTACAGAGCACGTGGCATAACCTATTAATTCGTTCGTATTACGGGCATCTGTGTTCTTTCAAGGCACAATATATCACATGTTTGCAGAATGTTTCCTTTCAGAGGAAGACAACAACAAAAACGGGCCACTCGGGAATCGAACTGTGCACACACACACACACACACACACACACACACACACACACACACACACACACACACACACACACACACTCTCTTCCTTTTGTTATTATGGATAGCGTAATGATGTAACACTGTTGTGTATGTGGAACTACACTAGTTCCTTTTATATTGTCAGGTGGTGGTGGTGATGATTTTTGTTTCAAGAGGAAGTACAACTAGGTAACCATTCTCTTTGTACTGTCACCCGTAATGTACTGTATTATCAGCACACTTTTTCTGGATAGATTTGTGTACGGGGGTGAGGAGTAAGGAGGGTGGTATCCCGGTTCCGGTAGTGCTGCCAACTGAATGGAAATAAAATCTGAATTGAATCGATAATATTATCGATCGATATGAAGTTTCTAAACCGTTATTATCTTAAGCCAACGACTGTGTCACACACACTATAACATTATATAGCATTTCTCGATGCGAATCTTGTTCCTAGCATGAATTCTATAGTTTGGCTTTGCTGTGTAAACAACAACAGTACTAGTACGTAAAGTGTACACCAGATGTCGCACAGCGATGCATACGCGATTCATAGTTTGTGTTTCAAAGGTTGCCAGTACGAATCTCGAAGATTGCCGAGGTATACCGATTCAGCACTAGCGGGTGTAAATCTATTCAGAAAAAGTGTGCCGATAATACTGTATATTGCGGAAATACAGTAATGTAAATACTAAATTACCATAGCTCAATCGTTAGAGCATCCGATGCAAAATGAGACGGTTGGTGGTTGAGCTGTCACTTAATATATCTTCGGCATGTTCTGTACGTGCTCACCGGGCGAGTTGGCCGTGCGCGTAGAGGCGCGCGGCTGTGAGCTTGCATCCGGGAGATAGTAGGTTCGAATCCCACTATCGGCAGCCCTGAAGATGGTTTTCCGTGGTTTGCCATTTTCACACCAGGCAAATGCTGGGGCTGTACCTTAATTAAGGCCACGGCCGCTTCCTTCCAACTCCTAGGCCTTTCCCATCCCATCGTCGCCATAAGACCTATCTGTGTCGGTGCGACGTAAAGCCCGTAGCAAAAAAAAAAAAAAAAAAATGTACGTGCTCAACATGACCTCATAAGGCGAAAGTCTATTTCAAGCATTTTTTCTTATATATGAAATAGACTGCAGAAAGGAACTTCATATTTCATCACTACTCTTGAAGTTTAATGAATTAATTTCCACATTCCATTTTCCCTAAACCAGACCCTTGGCTGCGTGTCGCTCTGTCATAGTTAGAGTATTTACATGGAGCGATACATGTTTATTGAAGTAAGGCTGTTTAACACGCTTACATTACGTGGCATGGACTGTTATTATTACCGGTACTTGGCATTGTTAACACAGTTATTGTACCTCCATCAATAACACATTATATGCTTCAGCGTGTAGCATTTATATTCGAATGTTCTAAATGCATCTAGGAAATGGACAGACCAATTCATTCTTGTGTTCGCATCGCCGTTATTGTGTGCAACCCAGATGCAGTACAATGGGATGTAGTGGCAAGGTTATGTAAACATAGGAGTGTGCTGGTTTAGGGTGACCAGATATTCAGAGACAAAAAGCAGGACCTGATCCTAAATATGATCTAGCAGCGAACTTGATCGCCGATTTTTCTCGTTCCTTTTAAGCGATACCAAGCATAAAAAGCATACAACGAATCGTAATTATTACTCACTACAGCACGATAAAACTTCAAAACACTCTGATTTTTAGATGCTATAAAAAAGGAAGTAATGTGTTCCAATAACAAAAATTACCAAATTGTATTAACCTACTAACCTATTATGCTATTACATTTGTTTACATTACAACACACAGTGTTACATTAACACGTTGCAGTGTGAAGTCACTGTGACACGCTCTCTTACTTTTCACTTGAATGAATTGTCTTCAACAACTTTAAATTTCCACGCAGTATGTCATAAAACTCTACGCAGTTATAATCCAAGTTGCACCTAGTGATTGCCATGTGTTTTACATTTTCAGGCTTTAGCCTGGATTTTTCATTTGTCCAAAGATTGTTCATTAATGATAGTACCCGTTATGTAGGGGCATTTGTAGCAAGCAAGCTTAACACAAATTCTACAATATCGCCTACATTCCTGAAGCCAATATTCCTATCTTCAAAATTAATGAATATTTCTACCCACCTCAAATGAGTTGGTGTACGAGCCGAATTCAATTCCTTTACTTTAGCAACTGTGACATAATCCCTGACATGAATAATCTCATCAAAAAGCATTGTATCACATATGTCTCTCCCAGTGTACTTTAGTGCAAAATCTAATGACCTTTGCTTACGCGCACCTTTTAGCGATACATGGACACCCTAGTGCTAAATAGGTCGACTTCGGGTTTCTTCGAGATTCGTACTGACAACCTTTGAAACACAAACTATGAATCGCTTATGCATCGCTGTGTGACATCTGGCGTACACTTTATGTACTAGTACTGTTGTTGTTTACACAGCAAATCCAAACTATAGAATTCATGCTGGGAACAAGACTCGCATCGAGAAATGTTATATAATGTGTGTATGACACAGTTGTAGGCTTAAGACAATAAAGGTTTAGAAAATTCATATCGATCGATCATATTATCGATTCAATTCAGATTTCATTTTCATTCAGTTGGCAGTATTGCCGGAACCGGGAGAGCTTCCTCCTTACTCCTCCACCCCGTACAAAGAAATATCGCTAAAAGGTGCGCGGACTATACATCACTCCCTTCGAACACAGAATTAAGATCTCCCCCAATTAACACACTGAGTTTAGAAAAATGAAAATTCCACTGGTCTAAGTATTCCAAGCAAGTGGAGTAAAATGTTTCAACATTTTTCTTGAAATGTGAAACATTAACTAAGCCATCATTTTCAGAGTTATTTCGTTTAGATTGAACAATTGAGAGTACAAACACACAGTCTAGCCTATTTGAGAGCTTTTTTCTGAGATCCTCAAGTACTTTATAAGCATCCAACATAACAACATGTTGCCCCTCTAATAACTGAATAACACTGTGAAAAATTGCTGCTTGAGTATGCACAAAATTCAACCACACCTCAGACAAGGGATCATCAAAGAACTGTTTGACGGGGCGGGTTGGCCGTGCGGTTAGTATCGCGCGGCTGTGAGCTTGCATCCGGGAGATAGTGGGTTCGAATCCCACTGTCGGCAGTGCTGAAGATGGTTTTCCGTGGTTTCCCATTTTCACAACAGGCAAATGCTGGGGATGTATCTTAATTAAGGCCACGGCCGATTCCTTCCAACTCCTAGGCCTTTCCTATTCCATCGTCGCCATAAGACCTCTCCATGTCGGTGCGACGTAAAGCCACTAGCAAAAAAAGAAAAGAACTGTTTGATTGCAGTTGGACACCTGATTTGTGATTCAAAATATGATTTCAGGGCTAGATACAACTTCAGTACTCGTTCATTGGAAGGTAACAAGGCTAAAGCCACCTTGTCCTACTGAAACCGAGAACTTGGGAATACTAAATTTCGACGAAATCACAAAACTCAGTCAAGGAGGCCTCGCGTACAGTGTAAATGTGAAAATATGAGTAGATTTTCTGCACTACACTTTGAACACAAACTGGAGTATAGTCCACAGCAGTTTGTAGGCTATTGCATTGTTGACAATGTGAGCACTGCAACAACACCAACAATCGATTTCTCAAGAGACTTCTGCACGATGGAATAAACATTTTTAGAACATTTTCGAGATGAACCACCGAAGTTAATTAGTGTTGTCTGTACAAAGTCCAACCACTTTACTTTCAAAATGAAAATCATTTAGTGTTTTCAGGACAAATGACGAAATAATGTCAGCAGTTTCCCCTACCTGTTCTTCACAATCTAACAATTTTACCCGTACGCCCTTATTGTAAATAAAGTAGCGAACAAGGGGGGGGGGGGAGTTTGGTGGATTTATGATTTGAAGAGTCTGTGTAGACCGGGGACATAGTTCACATTATCCTGGTCCTTTTTCCCTTCAAACATCGCAAATGGACTAATCACATTAGTGACAATGGCTTTGTCTTAGCACACGAATATTTTGGTTCGAAACACTTCTGAAAAAGTTGAGACGTGCTGTCTGCCGAGCGAAAAGTTTGGTTATGTTTAACAGTGTGGATTGCAAAATTGCCTTCAAAAGTTGCCAATTTCTGTTCAGTTGACCCCAGTTCAGCTCCTCGAAAGAAAATAGTGAGAAATGAGCTGGATGCAGCGTTGTCAGCGAGTTTGTGCTTCTTAGTATACAAATCAATCAATCAATCAATCAATCAATCAATCAATCAATCAATCAATCAATCAATCAATCAATCAATCAATCAATCAATCAATCAATCAATCAATCAATCAATCAATCAATCAATCAATCAATCAATCAATCAATCAATCAATCAATCAATCAATCAATCAATCAATCAATCAATCAATCAATCAATCAATCAATCAATCAATCAATACTGATCTGCATTTAGTCGCCCAGGTGGCAGATTCCCTATCTGTTGCTTTCTTAGCCTTTTCCTAAATGATTTCAAAGAAATTGGAAATTTATTGAACATCTCCCTTGCTAAGTTATTCCAATCCCTAACTCCCCTTCCTATAAATTAATATTTGCTCCAGTTTGTCCTCTTGAATTCCAACTTTATCTCCATATTGTGATCTTTCCTACTTTTATAAACGCCATTCAAACTTATTCGTCTACTAATGTCATTCCACGCCATCTCTCCGCTGACAGCTCGGAACATACCACTTAGTCGAGCAGCTCGTCTTCTTTCTCTCAATTCTTCCCAGCCCAAACATTGCAACATTTTTGTAACGCTACTCTTTTGTCGGAAATCACCCAGAACTAATCGAGCTGCTTTTCTTTGAATTTTTTCCAGTTCTTGAATCAGGTAATCCTGGTGAGGGTCCCATACACTGGAACCATACTCTAGTTGGGGTCTTACCAGAGACTAATATGCACTCTCCTTTACATCCTTACTACAACCCCTAAACATCCTCATAACCATGTGCAGAGATCGGTACCCTTTATTTACAATCCCATTTATGTGATTACCCCAGTGAAGATCTTTCCTTATATTAACACCTAGATACTTACAATGATCCCCAAAAGGAACTTTCACCCCATCAACGCAGTAATTAAAACTGAGAGGACTTTTCCTATTTGTGAAACTCACAACCTGACTTTTAGCCCCGTTTATCAACATACCATTGCCTGCTGTCCATCTCACAACATTATCGAGGTCACGTTGCAGTTGCTCACAATCTTGTAACTTATTTATCACTCTATAGAGAATAACATCATCCGCAAAATGCCTTACCTCCGATTCCACTCCTTTACTCATATCATTTATATATATAAGAAAACATAAAGGTCCGATAACACTGCCCTGAAGAACTCCCCTCTCAACTATTACAGGGTCAGACAAAGCTTCACCTACTCTAACTCTCTGAGATCTATTTTCTAGAAATATAGCAACCCATTCAGTCACTCTTTTGTCTAGTCCAATTGCACTCATGTCGTACAATCTCGCTTTTTTCGCAGTTTGCTATTGAAAACAAAGCTGAACATTTTTTACTATAAACGGGTAGAGAATCTGCAATTCGGCATTTAGTACACATTTACCGTTAACTTTCGGCTGATTACCACGGCTAGCTTAAACCGCACTACCTGATCATCTGGATAATCACCAGTACCGTTGCCTACGTTATACTCAAAGCCGTGAAAGAGCTATTGTCACAACGCCAGTACACAACTACACGGCTCCAAACTGCTCTTCCCGTCGTGAAAGTAACGACCGCAACGCCAACCGGAAACGGGAGTGTTTATATTTGAAGCTGTAACAATCTTAAATTAAATATTCGTTATTTCTCGTTTTCTTTCATTCGTTTAAAACATTAATAATTACATATACCACATTCTGCAAAAGAAATGAGACTATTTATAATGCAAAAATATTTCACAGTATTTTCTCAGGATGTTTTATAAAAATCAGGATGTTGTTGTTTGAGTCATCAGCCCATAGACTGGTTTGATGCAGCTCTCCATGCCACCCTATCCTGTGCTAACCTTTTCATTTCTACATAACTATTGCATCCTACATCTGCTCTAATCTGCGTGTCATATTCATACTTTGGTCTACCCCTACCGCTCATACCACCTACACTTCCTTCAAAAACCAACTGAACAAGTCTTGGGTGTCTTAAGATGTGTCCTATCATTCTATCACTTCTTCTCGTCAAATTTAGCCAAATCGATCTCCTCTCACCAATTCGATTCAGTATCTCTTCATTCGTGATTCGATCTATCCATCTCACCTTCAGCATTCTTCTGTAACACCACATTTCAAAAGCTTCTATTCTCTCTCTTTCTGAACTAGTTATCGTCCATGTTTCACTTCCATACAATGCCACGCTCCACATGAAAGTCTTCAAAAACATCTTTCTAATTCCTATATCAATGTTTGAAGTGAGCAAATTTCTTTTTTTATGAAAGCTCTTCCTTGCTTGTGCTAGTCAGCATTTTATGTCCTCCTTACTTCTGCCATCGTTAGTTATTTTACTACCCAAGTAACAATATTCATCTACTTCCTTTAAGACTTCATTTCCTAATCTAATATTTCCTACATCACCTGCCTTCGTTCGACTGCACTCCATTACTTTTGTTTTGGACTTATTTATTTTCATCTTGTACTCCTTACCCAAGGCTTCATCCATACCATTCAGCAACTTCTCGAGATCTTCTGCAGTCTCAGATAAAATAACAATATCATCGGCAAATCTCAAGGTTTTGATTTCCTCTCCTTGGACTGTGATTCCCTTTCCAAATTTCTCTTTGATTTCCTTTACTGCCTGTTCTATATAAACATTGAAAAGGAGAGGGGACAAACTGCAGCCTTGCCTCACTCCTTTCTGGATTGCTGCTTCTTTTTCAAAGCCCTCAATTCTTATCACTGCAGACTGATTTTTATACAGATTGTAGATGATTCTTCGTTCTCGGTATCTGATTCCTATCATCTTTAGAATCATAAATAGCTTGGTCCAATCAACATTATCGAATGCCTTTTCTAGATCTACGAATGCCATGTACGTGGGCTTGTCCTTCTTGATTCGATCCTCTAAGATCAGACGTAAAGTCAGGATTGCCTCATGTGTTCCTACATTTCTTCTGAAGCCAAATTGATCTTCTCCCAACTCAGCTTCAACTTGTTTTTCCATTCTTCTGTAAATAATACGTGTTAAAATTTTGCAGGCATGAGATACTAAACTAATGGTGCGGTAGTTTTCACACCTGTCAGCACCGGCTTTCTTGGGCATAGGTATAACAACATTCTGCCGAAAATCGGATGGGACTTCACCTGACTCATACATCTTGCACACTAAATGAAATAACCTTGCCATCCTGGTTTCTCCCAAGGCAGTCAGTAATTCAGAGGGAATGTCATCAATTCCAGGTGCCTTGTTCCTATTTAGGTCACTCACAGCTCTGTCAAACTCTGACCTCAAAATTGGGTCTCCCATTTCATCAGCATCAACAGCCTCTTCATGTTCCAGAACCAAATTATCTACATCTTTACCTTGATACAACTGTTGGATATGTTCCTGCCATCTTTCTGCTTTGTCTTCTTTCCCTAGAAGTGGCTTTCCATCTGAGCTCTTAATGTTCATACACCGAGATTTCTTTTCTCCAAAGGTTTCCTTGATTTTCCTGTATGCAGCATCTACCTTTCCAAGGAACATACAGCCTTCGACATCCTTGCACTTCTCCTTCAGCCATTCTTCCTTAGCTACCTTGCACTTTCTATCTACTTGATTCTTTAATCGCCTGTATTCTTTTCTGCCCTCTTCATTTCTAGCATTCTTGTATTTTCGTCGTTCATCAATCAGGTCTAGTATTTCCTGTGTTATCCACTGATTCTTTGTTGAGCTTTTCTTCCTTCCTAACATTTCTTCAGCAGCCCTACTGACTTCATTTTTCATGACTCTCCACTCTTCTTCTATAGTGTTTCCTTCAGCCTTTTCATTTAGCCCTTGTGCAACATGTTCCTTGAAACAATCCCTCACAGTCTTTTCTTTCAACTTGTCTAGATCCCATCTTTTTGCATTCTTTCCTTTCTTCAATTTCTTCAACTTCAGATGGCATTTCATGACCAACAAGTTGTGGTCAGAGTCCACGTCTGCTCCTGGGAGAGTTTTGCAATCCAACACCTGGTTTCTGAATGTCTGCCTAATCATAATGAAGTCTATTTGATACCTTCCAGTGTCTCCAGGTCTCGTCCACGTATACAGCCGTCGTTTGTGGTGTTTGAACCAAGTATTGGCAAAGACTAAATTATGATCAGTGCAGAATTCAACAAGCCGACTTCCTCTTTCGTTCTTTTGTCCCAATCCAAATTCTCCTACTGTACTACCTTCTCTTCCTTGGCCTACCACTGCATTCCAGTCTCCCATCACAATTAGATTCTCTTCACCTTTTACATATTGTATTAAATCTTCTATCTCCTCATATATTCTTTCGATTTCTTCATCATCCGCTGAACTAGTAGGCATATAGACCTGCACTATTGTGGTGGGCATTGGTTTGGTGTCTATCTTGACGACAATAATTCTTTCACTATGCTGGTCGTAGTAGCTTACCCGCTGCCCTATTTTCTTATTCATTATTAAACCAACTCCTGCATTTCCCCTGTTTGATTTTGTGTTGATAATTCGGTAGTTGCCTGACCAAAAATCTTGTTCTTCCTGCCAACGTACTTCACTTATACCAACTACATCTAACTTTAGCCTATCCATCTCCCTTTTCAGATTCTCTAACCTACCACAACGATTCAAACTTCTAACATTCCACGCTCCGACTCGCAGAATGTCAGTATCCATCTTCCTGATGATCGCCCCCTCTCGTGTAGTCCCCACCCGGAGATCCGAATGGGGGACTAGTTTACCTCCGGAATATTTTACCCGGGAGGAAGCCATCATCAGTACATCATTCATACAGAGAGAGCTGCATGTCCTCGGGAGGTAGTTACGGCTGTAGTTTCCCGTTGCTTTCAGCCGTGTAGCAGTATCAACACAGCTAAGCCATGTTGAGTATTATTACAAGACCGTATCAGTCAATCATCTAGACTGCCGCCCTTGCAACTACCGAAAGGCTGCTACCCCCCTTTCGATGAACCATTCGTTAGTCTGGTCTCTCAACAGATACCCATCCGATATGGTTGCACCTGCGGCTCGGCTATCTGCATCATTGGGACACGCAAGCCTCCCCACCGCGGCAAGGTCACATGGTTCGCAATACAATTTTCGAGCCTCTTCGCGTACCGCAGGATAGGGTGTTAAAAAGGAGTATCCTGGTAAAAGCAGGACATCTGGTCACCCTATGCTGGTTTCGATTTTACGCCCATCATTTTCATAGTGAGTTGAAGGAGACAAATTGTTTACTAGTTCCGTGAACACGAGGTTTAATATCACGCAAGTTCCTCAAGACTAAAAATAATGTGTTATTATAGAATTTTCTTGGCTCAGAGTACACTTTTAGGGAACTGTAAGGAAAGAAGGCTTCAAACGAGGTCATTCACTAAACATGATTGTACTATCATTTATAGGGTTGTCAAATAATAGAAGAGAGAAATTATTATAGACATTTTCCTCGGGATCCAAAACTCACGAAATCAAATCACCGATCCAGATACAAAAGACTGAGGAAGAAATATCAGTGCGAATTAGGGTTGTAATATTTTAAAACAAAAAAACCGGGGAAATATGACAAGTATTTTCTATTTGAGCTAGAGTAATACAGCTAATTATCGCTCTAATATTTGTTGTATAATTCACTGTTAGCCGAGTGATTTTTTGTTCTACGGTATATATGCATAAAATGAAAAAAGAAACCATGTCATGCTTATAAAATATTAGCATTTTATTAGTACAGTGGAACCTCGGATTGCGAGTAACTTGGTCTACGAGTGTTTTGCAAGACGAGCAAATATTTTAAATAAATTGTGACTTGATAAGCGAGTGAGGTTTCGCAATACGAGCGTTACGTGTACGTACGTTTCCACCTCCCCATGTGCCTTTGTTTTCCCCTTCCCCTGCCGCTGTCTTTCCTGGGAAAGTGTATGTAATCATTGCCCGCGCTGGACTTCAGTTGGCGTGCCTCGCTCGCATAGTCAACACTATACAAGTATACATGTTTTGTTTCTGTCATCTGTGATATAACTGTTCTGCAAAGATGGGCCCTGTGAACGAAAAGAAGGCTAAAAAGGAATTCGGTCGGAAGAAGGAGATGATTACAGTGGACGAATCTGTTCAATGACAATGCAATGTCACATTTTCGTGAAATCCTCAAAAAGAGGCAAAAGCAACAGTCATTGGACAGGTTCCTCGTTAAAGTTGCACGAAAAGAAAACACTTCTAATGAGCCAACCGATAGCAGTGATTCCGTTAGTGAAATTCGTGCTACACAGTAACTCTTCTCATGTCATCTCTCGTCTCCCTCACACCAACAATGATTCTATTGTAAGGTAAAGTGCAGTTTAATTGTTTTACGTTATATTTTGTTTTAGAAATGTTATGCGAATAAATGTTTTTGTGTTGTGGACGAATCATCCGAGTTTCAATAGTTTTTTATGGGAAAATTTGCTTTGATATACGAGCGATTTGGGTTACGAGCATGTTGCCGGAACGAATTATGCTCGCAATCCAAGGTTCCACTGCATATAGAATTTAACGATAAAAATATAACCATCAGAAAAGTGTCAAGTATCGTTATATATGAGTGATATTTCGATGTGTTTGGCCTCCGTGGCTCAGACGGCAGCGCGTCGGCCTCTCACTGCTGGATACCGTGGTTCAAAACCCGGTTACTCCGTGTGAGATTTGTGCTGGACAAAGCGGAGGCGGGACAGGCTTTTCTCCGAGTACTCCGGTTTTCCCTGTCATCTTTCATTCCAGCAAATCTCTCCATTCTCATTTCGTAGCATCTATCAGCCATTAATAAATCACTTCGGAAGTGGCGATCCCATCGTACTAATAGCCTATATATGCTTCATTCATTACATCCCTGACCCGGTCAATGACTGGTAAACAGGTTGAAGATTTCATTCATTTTCATTTCGATGTGATTACATATCAGTTAAGCGATATGGTGGCATGAATAGGCCTTACGCGGTTAAGCTACGTAGGTGGATCAAAAGGTTAGTTGCACTAACGCACCGCAGCAGCGCGCTGTGTGTCGCAAACGTGGGCACAGCGGAGAAAGGGACAGACACTGCCCACACGTCTGTTAGGCAGGTCACTGTGGTGTATCGCCTAGTATTGTGTGAATAGGGGCCAAATGCAATGGCGCGTCAACTGGACGTTCACTCCAAATATGAGGTGCGAGCGACAACCGATTCCTATGGGCCAAAAGGAAGAATTGCACGGACATTCATCGTGAAATTAGTGCTGTGTATGGGGAGCGGGCCATTTCCCGGCAAGGTATCGTAAAGTGGTGTCAGCAATTCGAAGCCGGACGCACGGACATCATGGACAACCATCGCGAAGGCAGGCCCGCAACGTCCAGGACCCTTGCAAAGGTCAACAGTGTGAATGCGATCATTAGACAGAACCGGCGCATTACACTGAGAGAAATCGCGACGCAGCTGAACATGTATGTCAGTGTGTTCGCCATTGTTCACGAAAACCTTGGATATCGTAAGCTGTGTCAAAGATGGGTCCCACGTCTTCTCACCGATGAGCACAAGGGACAGTGGGTGTCATGTAATGTCTTAAGGATATACGAGTGTGAAACCTCGTTTCCCTTGTCCACTTTGCTGTTTAGTGACTAAGCTTTTAATATTTTTCCAAATTCTTCATTTTTCATTTCAGTTAGTAATTTCCACAGTGCCTTAAATCCATGAAATGACAAACTTCAAAAATCACGTTTTTCAAATTTTCAGATAAAGGATTTGAAATAGAGCTACCATTATAAGTTATTGTGATTTACCACTGTATTGTCAACATTAGCACTCATTTACCAAAATCCTTGACCATTAAAAGTAGTAGTAAGAGTACCACATGACGTGGTGAAGACACATTGGAGTTAAGAAATCATTTTAGGATGTTTCTGCAAGAGAAGAACGAAGTCTGGGATATAGTAAACTCTGAATTTTATTATTTTTCAGTAATGTTGCTTATATGAAGTTAATACAGTGTGTCATTCAGACTTCTTCATCAGAAAAGTAATCTGCTTGTTCATTGTCTGCACTTCCTAACAATACCTTCTACCAAAATGACATTGCAGGATGCTGCTGAATAATGCCTAACTTATTTAAAAGTGACTTACTGTCTTTCAACTTCTCCTCTTTTACTGGATGACTTAATTTTTTTTAAAGTTTTTTTTTTGCTAGGGGCTTTACGTCGCACCGACACAGATAGGTCTTATGGCGACGATGGGATGGGAAAGGCCTAGGAGTTGGAAGGAAGCGGCCGTGGCCTTAATTAAGGTACAGCCCCAGCATTTGCCTGGTGTGAAAATGGGAAACCACGGAAAACCATCTTCAGGGCTGCCGATAGTGGGATTCGAACCTACTATCTCCCGGATGCAAGCTCACAGCCGCGCGCCTCTACGCGCACGGCCAACTCGCCCGGTTTTTAAAGTTTCAATGATGCCCAATTTTTCTTTGTAAACGTGTGAGTGCACATTCTTATACCCGAATAGTATTGCAAGTTACATTGCTGCGTGCTACATTTCGCATCTGTTATATTGAAATCCATTTTAGATTTAATATGCTACCTGGAAGAAAGTTTCTACTCATAGGAAAGCCAGTATTTACCTAGTACAAGTATACGTCCAACATTTTCAAAGATACTGTGTTATTCTTTGGCAAAAGTGCTTGCTCCGTTTTACGCAGCTTTCTGTCGACCCGTCCAAACACACGATCTGCAGATACATTACTATGTCCCCACACAGGAGTTAACATTGAGATCAAACGTATCAGCCAGTTTACTAAGCATTGCTAGCAAAATGTAATTTTTGTTCTGTGCGCTACATCCGTCGCAAAGCAGATATATTTTCTTTATTTGCGGAGTTGAAGTACAGAACGCGGACCAATAGTGATATAGTGCACTGCAAACCTGAGAACTACCCCGCATTGCATCATTTTCTGTCCATGTATAAAATGATACATCAATTTTAGTTTATTGCGACTTTGCACCGTAGTGACGAACATTTCCCAGATAGTACTGCCAAAGTTGGCGACAGTAAAACGTCTCACCCAAGGCAGCACGTAGCAAAGGCTGACTTTGCATAAAATCAAATATAAAACAAGCCGTATCATCACACGTTATTACACCTATGGTATCCCCTGCCTGTTATAAGAGGCGACTAAAAGGGGCCCGAGGGGCTCTTAACTTGGGAGCGTGAATTGGCGACCACGGGGCCTTCAGCTGAGTCCTGGCATTGCTTCTACTTACTTGTGCCAGGCTCCTGACTTTCATCTATACTACCCGACCTTCCTTGGTCAAGTCTTGTTCCTTTCCGACCCCGACGGTATTAGGTTCCCGAGGCCTACGGAGTCTTTCATTTACACGCCCTTCGTGGCTCTTGTCTTCCTTTGGCCAATGTCTTCATTTTCCGAAGTGTCGGCTCCCTTCCATTTTTTCTCTCTTATTAGTATTATATAGAGGGTGGTTTCCCAGTTGTACTGTACTTTCTCTTAAAACAATAATCACAACCACCACCACCTCATTAGTTCATAAAATCTCTTGGCACGAACAGTTCGCACACTATTTTCTTGCATTTCTGTTTATCCTGTTCACATTTCAAACATTGCTGGTGTTCTTCACAACAACTACACGTATCTGTACGTGGTGTCCCAAATCCGAGATTGATCTCGCGAGTGAAAACCTTGTGATATAAGTGATACCTCCAGAACTGGGATTCTATATTGTCGTTGTTTACTTCAAGGATTAACTTCTACATTAATCTTATAGACACGTGCGGTGGTAAATACTTTCTCTCGCCCGTAATGTACATAATAGCATTTGAAACCCAGCGTGTGTTGACGAATCAGGTCCTTGATGCCGTCGGTCCGGGTATTAATGCGTTTTCCACCTCTCCTTTCTCTTCTGGGAGAACCATTTTTGAAATAATGTGGTGAAAGACGTTGAACACGTTTGACTTCAATCCCAAAGTGTTACAGAAACTTGAAGAACATACTTTAACACTGTTTTCATACTTCGTTTGAATGAAGTATGATACATAAATTTCTAGAGGTCGTTCAGCTTCCCTCTAACACGTTTTATTTTTTGCACCTGTATAGCATTTATGATAAATGAGTCTTGTTCCACGTAAATTTTGTTATTATAAAATTTTGTGTGGAAAGGCTTACAGTCGGCGGAAGAAAGTTCAAAAGCCTTACAGAGTCCATCACTATGATTACACGCCACTTTCGGTTAGGTACCATCACCAGCACATTTGCGCAGTTTTCCTTTAACCCCTTCTGAAAGTGCTAAAAACCTTTCCTTCGCTGTTTGACGTGAGCGACGCTCTACTTGTTATTCTTCTTCTTCAAAACTGGCCATTATTTATAATTAACACATTAAGACAGAATCAACTTTTACTGTCCGCTATGTAACATGCCCCGTCATGGGAGCAGCCATGATGAGTCACATGAGTTGTAGGAATCAGCGGATTGGTCAGACGGATATAAGACACACTGGAAATAAAAATAGCTGGGATATAAGACACTTTGGAAAGAAACTCGGTTTTCACAACCATCTTAACAGGTGATACACATCGTTTAGGAACATGAAAAACTGTGACGTGATAGAAGAATGTATAAAATATATTCTCGTATAAATATGTTGAAAATGACTTTCGGATTTAAGACACTCTGGAAATAAGCTCTTCAGTTCTCTTTTATGTCCAAAGGGCCGGTAAGGATTTAACGTCACGTTAAACTGCTTTAACGGGATTGTTAACAGAGTCTCCAAAATAGTAAGGCTTGTCCTCTCAGTCACCAGGGCCTTCTCACCATTAGGTTTTATGGCAAGTCATGTCACGGGATTGCTTTAGTTGGTTCAGCATACCATTCTATTGCATTTTCAGCCTTTTATATTTACCTTTATTTATGCAATTCTTGGCCGTGTAGTATGAGCTTTCGCTCCTGCTTTTCTGGATCCTTCTGATGCCAAACTTTGTATTGTTGGTTCCCCTTGAAGTAAGGGTAGGAGTGTAAAATTCTGTAAAGCCGATAAAGCTTTCAAGTGTAATAAGTGGTACCTGGATGTGAATTCTAGGCCAATTCGGCCATTGAAAGTTAAGGTTGAGAGTTCGATACCTCTCTAAAGTGTAAGATGTTGTCTTATAAGCTCAAGCTTGTTAATTGTACTGTATTCCAAAAATTATCTTATTAGTCTCCGAGACTGAGGGTTTATTCTCTCGACCATTTATGAAGCTTCAAAGCTTCCATTGTTAAGTTTTTTGAATACATGCTTATTGGGTAACTTATTAATTGTGGTTGTAACTTCTTGTTATTTATGAAAATTGTTTTTGCGACGACCTTTGAAAAGAAAATAAAGAAACAGAAAATAGAGAAAATAAAAATATCATTTTGAAAATCTATTCAAAATGTAAAGCTTTTTGTGTGGTCATTTGTCCAGTAGTCTAGGCTCTGCTTCTTTTCCCTTTCTACTGCACTTGTGTCCCATAACACACCCTATTTATTTACGTTTCTGCTCCAGATCACATGATATAACTTGTATTCTGAAATGATGTACTATATATCTGGAAATTTCAGTTTTCCTTGACTCCATGCTGCTCCGGTACCATACCTGAAAAAGGTGCACCCTGAATAGCCTACGTGGCGCCACTGGAATAAATTGATTTCTCTTATTAGCGAAAAAAAAGCGCTAAAATGAATGCATATTTTAAAAATTTAGCAGTTCATGGATACAGTCATGCATGGTTTTAAGAGGGTTGAACTGAGTCACATTTTTATAACTCTATTTGAAGTTAGTGTTACGAAAATAATAACCTTATGTTCATATGTAATCTTCTTTACGGGGGTTAAACTACTGTCGACAACAACGATTTTTTTTTGCTATGTGCTTTACGTCGCACTGACACAGATAGGTCTTATGGCGACGATGGGATAGGAAAGGCCTAGGAGTTGGAAGGAAGCGGCCGTGGCCTTAATTATGGTACAGCCCCGGCATTTGCCTGGTGTGAAAATGGGAAACCACGGAAAACCATCTTCAAGGCTGCCAACAGTGGGACTCGAACCCACTGTCTCCCGATTACTGGTTACTGGCCGCACTTAAGCGACTGCAGCTATCGAGCTCGGTAACAATGATTTTCACCTCATGCAAAACTGCATTATTATTATTCCATGCCTTCCACATACAAAGATCACTCATTTGGTATCACTTGTAGGGCTAAGGCTAACTTCGCTGCGACCGATAAACGAAAGCAAACGAGTGAAGCAGTTGGTTTTGTTATCTGGCTGGTCGCTTAACGACACGGATGGCTAATTTTATTCCCCGAGCAGGGATATTTCGTACCACTCCGTATCGTTTCATATCTGTCAGCTGGTGTACTTACGTAAGTCGCATGATTCCGTGCGGTTATAATTGAAGACCTCGGGGAAAATAGTGATAACCCTCAAATTTTAAAATTTTCAGTTTTTGTAGTAAACAGTTCTATGCAGCATGAAATTTCATTTTTTTTTATCAAGAAGCTAGATGATTTACTGAGAGATGGCAGCACAATTCAGCTTCATTTTTATAATAAGCCACATGTCTCTGCAGTAAACAATGACAACCCACATTTCCAAGATGGCGGATCATGTTTCTAATGATGTGCTTTCTGCCAAAGAAAATGTCATTTATGGTACAGAAAACGATGAAATTGAGGGATTTCTGGACGGAGATTACAGTTTAAAGGATCCGGAATATGTTTAAATCCAGGAATATTATGGAAATACATCTGGAAGTAGTGAACAAGTACGTTTTCGAGATGGCTAGCAGCTTTGTTTACATGTGATTTTGAATCTTGGTTATAACTATTTACATGCTGTGATACAAAATACCTTTTGCAAAAGTATTAGAATTAGTATTCATTATTATTATCAAATCATGCTAACGCGTACAACTAGCTAGTGTCATTATACTGAAATTTTATAAACATAACCGCTCTTTACACGTACTTTATGCGACTATGTGTGTTTTAACTTTTTTTCACTCGTTGATGTACCGTGCTATGTAGGTTATAATTAGTTTACCTGTCATTTTCTTTAAAAATAATATTCGTGAAGTTGAAGTCTTAGAAGACACAGTTCAACCCTATTCATATTCCTTTTTCCAGTGATACCAAATGTGGCAATGTCTCAAATCATTTAGTAGTTTTTGAAATATCTTATAGCGCGTAACTTCTACTCTGTATTGTCCTAAGTCTACCGCAATGGGACTGTTATGTTGTGCGTGAGATTCTCTATTCAATGGTACATACCACAGGAGTCAAAGTTTTCATAAATCGATATGAAACTAAACAAGAAATGATATTTTCGACCACCGCATAACTTTGTCTCTAAGGGTCGTAGAGTGACCGTTGTGATACCATCATCTCGAACTAGAGAGAGATTTCTGATTGTACTCCACAAGAGGGGCCGGATTTGAAATTTAGATCGTCAAATAGGCGATTTTTATAAAAAAAACTTTAAATGTTGGGCCCCTCCCTTGCCGTGTTATTCTTTTGCGATTCAAACAATTTTGTTATGCAAAGTAAAATGTCAAGATCTCTATCTTCAGACATCGTAAAACACCTTCGTATATCTTTTGGTTTGAGAGTTATTAATCGCAAACCAAATAATATACCACAAATGCATAGCCTTTTCTTTTAGTCAGCGCCCTACACTGTATCCCCTGGCTGTCGTAAGAGGCAACTAAAAGGAGCCTCAGGGGCTCTGACCTTTGGAGCGTGGGTTGGCGACCACGGGGCCCTCAGCTGAGTCCTGGCATTACTTCCACTTAGTTGTGCCAGGCTCCTTACTTTCATATATCCTATCCGACTTCCCTTGGTCAACTCTTGTTCTTTTCAGACCCCAACGGTATTACGTATGGAGGCCTAGGGAGTCTTTCATTTTCATGCCCTTCGTGGCCCTTGTCTTCCTTTGGCCGATACCTTCATTTTTCGAAGTGTCGGACCCCTTCCATTTTTTCTCTCTGATTTGTGTTATATAGATGATGGTTGCCTAGTTGTACTTCCTCTTAAAACAATAATCACCACCACCACCTCCACTGTCCCGCTTATGTAACAGAAATGAAGCCCACCGAGTGTCATATTTTTGCTCATGACTTACATTTACTATCAGGTGATACCTGAACCAGTCGCATACGATCTTTAATTCCGGAGTTATAAGCCCGAATGTGAGTTCATGATTTCGTTACTCTAAGGTTCGAAGGTACGAAGCCTGATTTTATAGACGTTGTTTCATGAACAATCGTACGTAAAAGCTAAGCATATTTAACAGACTAGCGAATGGATAGATTTAACTTAAAGGGAGGACCAGTTGCTCTGAAGTTGGAATCGTGGGTTGGCGACCATGGTTCCCCTAGCTGAGTCTGACATTCCTTCCACTTGTGGTAGGCTCTTCACTTTCAAATTTTTATCTGAACTCCGTTGGTCAACTCTTGTTCTTTTTTTACCCGACGGTATTCATGGGTATATGACATCACTTATACAGCCAAGGCTGTAGAGCTGTACAAAACAGCATCTAGATTCCCTCGAACTCATTTATAAGTGTCCGGCTCCATGGCTAAATGGTTAGCGTGCTGGTCATTGGTCACAGGGGTTACGGGTTCGACTCCCGGCAGGGTCTGGAATTTTAACCATCATTGGTTAATTTTTCTGGCATGGGGACTGGGTGTATGTGTCGTCTTCATCCTCATCACGACGCGCAGGTCGCCTACGGTCGTCAAATCGAAGACTTGCACCTGGCGAGCCGAACATGTCCTCGGACACTCCCGGCACTAAAAGCCATACGCCATTTAATTTCTTTTTTTTTTTTTTTATTTACAAGAAATGGGTCCCGTTCAATCTATACTCATTCTGAAATTCCCGTTCGAGCAGTCTGTTCAATAAATGTTTCGAAGGACGAAACTCGAAAAACCGCTCAACTTTACTGAAAAAAAATTTCTACCGAACCCTCCATGCCAGTGTTGTAAAACTTGTGCCGAGTAAAAGTTGCGCCGTGTTAAAATCAGTAAAACTTGCGCCGTGGTCATTAATCATTCCAGGATCTCATTAGCGAGAGGTCTTGTTTATCTGGAAATTCCACAGGGAAGTTTCGTGTTTCAGAATGTGACAGTGCCCACTCCCTACTTACTCCTTATCAGGGTGTTCCAGCCACGTCACAAATCCTCGTCACGCACGCATAAAACTATTTGTAATTTCTTATCTGGATCTCGTGCATCGTTTACTTAAAGAACGCCAGCGATGGAGTTCATCGAGACCACAAAGGGAAGAACAAGCTTAGTTTTGGAAGGTTTTTGCTACCGAAAACGTAGGACAAATGAATGTTTACAATACTTTTGTAAATTTCAGTTATTGTTAAGATTAAAAAAGCTTCTTCACGACGCTGATGGTGGAACGTAGGCCTCCCATCACTGCTCCGGGGGTTCAATGTCCGATCACATTAGGTAGCGTTTATGCTGGACAAAGCTGGCGTTCAAAGTATTATTTCTGACTTCTTCATCTTTATATCAGCATCACTGTTTGAAACAATTTCATTTGTCATTTATTAATCTTTTATACCCAGGGGAATGCGACAGGCCTCGCCAGGGCACACAATTTCCTTCCTTGGCAGTAGCTATGGTTCATTCTTGACCCCTATCTTCAATATTTAAAAAAAATTAAAAATTAATGAAATATATCCGGTCGATTTCCTTCATTCTTTTTTAACTGAAAGGTATTCATGCACAGATTTGTCATCAGGTACTATAAATCACTTAACTTCCGCCTTCCTCAAATTATTTGATTTTTTCAATTCTTTGTCTCTTTGAAGCAAATGGAAATTCTAAGTTCCCATGGAGGGAATTAGATTCTTTTCCACCAATAGAGCATATCAAAAATCAGATCAAAAATTAGATGGATGGCTTTTCCGGCGTTTGCTCTATTAACCAGCGTTTCGTCTTAGGTCTGACACTAGACTCTTCAGAGTGGGATGTGTCAGACCCTACCCACTGACGCTGGGGTGTATGCAGGTGAACTTATCAGAAGCTTATTTATGAAGCACAGTCTGATAACTGCATACGGGAGATAAAACTCCACAATGGAATTAATGCCCGCCTAGCATCATATCCTTGGTTCTAATTGAGGTATGGAGTTCGTTTTGGCATAAGAACACTCAGTGGATCAATATCTTTTATTTCACCTCTTAACTATTCAAATTGGTTGATTCTGAGGAAAGTTATTAGTGCACATTTTAATTTGACGTCTCATTTCATCAACTTTTTTCTCATTGAAGCAATCATATCTTCCGTTCTAATTGAGGCACGTAGTTCGTTTTGATCTGAAAACACTCAGTGGATCAAGCGCTTACTTTTAAAGTAATAAATACTTAATCTGGTGGGTTCTGAGAAAAGTTATGAGTACATGTGTTCATGACGAAGATCTTTGAAGGACTTTTTAGCAGTTCGGCGCATAGTGTTGTTCCAAGAAACGTTTAATTTCTTTGTGTGATGTATTTTGAAGTGTTTTGTTGACACAATATTACATTCTATTACCACAGCAGATCATGTGCATTATTTCATTAACTCGAAACTTTGCAAATACATCCGTGAGGATAGTAACGAACAACACCATACTTTGTACATTGCGGGCGGAGCCAGCGGGAAACTGCTAGTCACTTCATAATGGGTGCATGTCGGGGGAAACGTAGGGTGAGAAAGTTTTTTTCTGTTTTCACTGGTCATTCTTTATTCAACAAATTCGCTATCATTTCATTTCATTTGCCATCCATTAATCTTTGTCCGGAAAAGCACGTCAGACCTCGCATTTGGCAGCATTTTCTTCTTTTAGCGGTATTTCATTTTTCATTCATTCTATTCCTGACCCTGTCAGTTAGCTACAAACAGGCTGTGGATATTCTCTATACGACTGGAAGGCCGATTCTATGTTTCCACACTTGGTTTGTAAATAAAGTCGAACTACTGTACGTAGTTATACACTGATATAAATACGATGCAGATCTTCTAAATGTGCAAGAAACCAACATTGATAGAGTGAATAACATTTTATGTATATTAATTTCAAAATCTCAGTACTACAGATATTCACACCATTCGTTGGACCTGGAAATAAGCCCTTGAGATGCAGCGTAGTTGCTTAAGGCAGCTGTCAAACCACTTCTACTCCCGGCGGGGAATCTCTACGTCGCAACTTTTACAGTTCCTCCATGCCGTCTGATCAGAACGAGCAGAAACGATTCTGGGCAGATTGAGCTGCTCGGAAACTCGGACGCTCAAGTGACTCATTCGTTGGTACACTGTTGCCACATGCATTGGTTCTCCACACATCTTTCTTGTACAGCCACTTCATATACTGTAACACTAGTAGAACACACGCGGTGAAGCAGAAACATGGCAACAACTGGCAGTTTGATTACTAATTCAGTGGTCTGGTATACCGAGCCTGCTATCGAGTTTAGGTTGATGCACACTGCTCACTGTTCAGATATAGCTCGTTTCGACTGAGCAGTAATGAGCCTAGTTCGAATATGTCGAGACTAGTTCATTTATGGCAGTGGCGCCGACTTTGGAGGGGGCAATGCGTTTTCTGCCCCCTCCCCGAAAGTGATCTTAGGTGGGCAGAGTGCCACTTTTGCCCCCCCCCCCCACACACACACTAAAGTTCTCCTCCTGGATGTTAAGTCCCATTAAAACATGGAGTTTGATAGTCTTCGGAGGATGCAGAGACGTTAAATGTGGAGAAGGTGGTAGATGGTTTTATATAACACTAGCTGTAGTACCCGGCGTTGCCCGGTTGGTGTTTGAAGGTTTACTTTTAAGATCAGTAATATATGTGTCAAGTGAATTTTTAGAGAATTTCATTTTGGGATATTAATTTTTACCATATATTCTGCAGTTTTAGAGATATATAGATGTGTTTGATTTCAAGTTTTAGATTATTTAATTTTCGAGTAAAACTTTATCCTTGTGAAAGCTCGAATTGATTGGGAAGTATTATATCCTTTCAAAAATATTACGTAGTAACTACGTGCATTTATTCGTCTCGCTATAGACATGATCAACACGATTTGAACTGTCTTTGGGACTCCCAGTGATCAACCTTGTGACCCCAAAAGCATCAACACCAAACTCGATCATTTTAGACTATTTACTATTAAATCCCATTCAGCCTCCCGTTGTCTCAAAGGAGGATAAACGTGGACTTAAAAGGTATTCAGAGCGTCACAATTCGTCTCAGAGACACATAAACAATGGATTGGACATTAATATAGGTTATTACTTTTATATCTTCCTCCTCCCTCGACCCCCATCCCTAAAGGAAAAAGAAATCCGTACTGTCACTATTCACTTCAGCGACCACGAAAACTATGGATTCAGCACTATTTTCGATTATTTTTATATCCCACTCACCCCTCGCCTCCCCCCCCTACCCCGAGGGTGATGAATATGGACTTTAAAAAATCCGCAGTGTCACTATTTATCTCAGCCCCCCACCCCGAGAACTATGGATTCAACACTATTTTCGATTATTTTTATATCTCATTCCTCCCTCGCCCCCCCACCCCGAGGGTGATGAATATGGACTTTAAAAAGTCCGCAGTGTCACTATTCATCTCAGCCCCCACCCCGAGAACTATGGATTCAACACTATTTTCGATTATTTTTATATCTCACTCCCCCCTCGCCCTCACCACAAACGGGGCTGAAATTGGACTTTAAAAAATCCGGAGTGTCACTATTCATCTCAGAGGCCCCGAAAACTATGGATTCAACACTTTTACGATCATTTTTATATCTCTCCCCTTCGACCTCGACCCCTAAGGGATAAAAAAATCCGGAGTGTCACTATTCATCTCAGCGACCCGAAAACTATGGATTCACATTATTTTCGATTATTTTTGTATCTCCCCTCCCCTCGACCTCCACCCCTAATGGATAAAAAATTAGAGTGTCACTATTCATCTCAGTGACCCCGAGAACTATGGATTCGGCACTAATTTTGATAATTTTTATATCTCACGCCCCTCGTCCCCCACCCCAAACGGGGCTGAAATTGGACTTTAACATATCCGCAGTGTCATCATCTCAGGGACCCCGAAAACTATGGATTCAACACTATTTTTATATCTCCCCCACGACCCCCACCCCTAAAGGATAAAAAAATCCAGTGTGTCATTATTTATTTCAGCGACCCCAAGAACTATTGATTCGACATAATTTCGATTATTTTTATATCTCACTCCTTCCCTCGCTCCCCACCCCAAAGGGAGCTGAACTTGGACTTTTAAAAATCCGGTGTGTCACTATTCATGTCAGCGACCCCTCAGCCTCTTCGCCCGCCTTTTTTTTTTTTGCTAATGGCTTTACGTCGCACCGACACAGACAGGTCTTATGGCGACGATGGGATAGGAAAAGGCTAGGAGTTGGAAGGAAGCGGCCGTGGCCTTAATTAAGGTGCAACCCCAGCATTTGCCTGGTGTGAAAATGGGAAGCCACGGAAAACCATCTTCAGGGCTGCCGACAGTGGGATTCGAACCCACTATCACCCGGATGCAAGCTCACAGCTGCGCGTCCCTAACTGTACGGCCAACTCGCCCGGTCGCTCCCCGCCTTTAAGGGTGCTTGTAGTGTCTTTTCCCACGAGGTTTGTCTCTTGATGCTAAGTCTCAAGTGTACCAAGTTTGGTTGAAATCGCTCCAGTGGTTTACGAGACGTAATACATACATATCCACATACAATTACATTTATATATAGACCTATCTATAGATTACATAGACTCACCTTTGCTCTTTGGGAACCTCCAGTTGCTTTTCGTTAGGCGTGGGTGATAACACGTGTCATTCCACTGTTGATATTCCATATTTTTCACAGTTTCTTCAATATTACACAATAATACACAGCTACAGGGTGTCCGAGAAGTTCCCGTACTCCTAGTTTCATATGTTTCATATTATAGTGGAGTACTTACATATAAAAACTATGAATCCAGGGAATCTGTATGTGAACCATCATGCCTTACACAGAGTTCTATCCGTCTCCAAGTCCTCATTGACATCTTGCGGAGCATCTCAGGAGTTATGGAAAGAAAGATTTCCTCCACACTTTGGCGCAATTGTTCATTAGTCGTGTACCGACGTTGAGCCACATGGGACTTGATTATTCCCAATAATGAGCTGTCTGGCGTGGTAAGGTCCGGGCTTCGTGGTGGCCATTTCAACGGGGCTGGAGATGTTGGTGAGCCACGGCCAATCCAGCGGCCTTGAAATTGTTTATCAAGGAGTTCGCGCACCTGAATAGCAAATTGTGCTGGGGCCCCATCCTGCTGTAACCACACATGACCCATGATTCCCTTGTCTTGAATCTGAGGTATTAACCAAGATTGTAACATATGCAAATAAGATTTTCCATTCACATACCCATCAAAAAATACGGTCCGCACAAGTTACGTGATGATATCCCGGCCCATACCATACCATAATTTATAACTCTTGCACATGATGAGGATTTTCTTTAGACCAGAAAACCACATTCCTCCTATGTGAACTGCGATATATCGCACATTCATCAGAAAATAACACTCTTGAGCGAGACTCGGCAATTGGGAATTGTGCCAACAAAGCACGGCAGGCTGCAACTCGTTGCTCCATGTCATTGTCACATAATTCATTCAAATGCATCGGCCTAAATCTTTTCATTTTCAAATCTCTTTTAATGTGTTCATGCATTGTTGACTGCGGTACTTGAAGTTCAGCTGCTCTTTTGCGAATGGATTTAATGGATTTCAATGGAGACTGCTCAATTGATTGAGCGACGGCGGTACACGTTTCTTCCCGCGTCTTCTTACGTCCACTACGCGGCCTGTCTTTGACACTTCCTGAAGCAAACGCACGTTTCTTCCAATCAAGCAGAGTAGCTTTACGAGGTGGGGGTTTGCCAAAGCAATCTCTAAATGAACTCATTATCACTGTCATTGTTTGCCCCGTATGTGCTGGTTCGTGCACCCACAC
This sequence comes from Anabrus simplex, assembly GCF_040414725.1. Lineage (NCBI taxonomy): Eukaryota > Metazoa > Arthropoda > Insecta > Orthoptera > Tettigoniidae > Anabrus > Anabrus simplex. The sequence continues at coordinate 1,408,658,092 of NC_090265.1, forward strand.
ACACGAAACTAATCGCTCCTCAACAGTGTAGCTGTGTCCGCTCACGTCCGCCATGACTTAACAACTGAAATGAGACTGACAACAACGGTAGCAGGAGGGATACCAATACCAATAAAACAACTATTGAATTCCCCAATTATACAAACTCAATTGTCAATGCCATAATATAACAAAATAATAATATTAAACGTATGAAACTAGGGGTACGGGGACTTCTCGGACACCCCGATTCTTCAAACTGGGCGGACCTATCAAAGTTGGTCCTATGACATGAACGTACATCTCGATCACGGCATTCTGAATTGCTATTTCGAAACAACAGGCATAAGAATCAAGAAACGCACTTTATAAAAATGGTGGCGTATTCCTGTCCTCCTATATACAGCATTTATTACCGGACTATCATGACATATAGCGTAAGCTGATGTCGCCTAGCGATAATCTTTCCATCAAGTCGATCCAATCTTGATGCGGCTTTGTAGTTTAATAAAATTATATAAATTACTCATAATAATAAAATTACCTATCCGATTTCGTTCAAACCACTTTATAATCCCTCTCAGAAGTAATTTTCAGCTTAATCGGTCCAGTAGATTTTGAGTCTATTTATCTCAAATATACCAACATCCAATTTTAGGCATATAGAAGAAAAGCGGGCATTCCTTTAGAGAACTGCATTTCCCAAATAGAGACTGTTCAGGTGGTACATCTGGTGGTAGAGCGTTTCACATTTCGTATCATGAAATGCATCATAGGGCATTTATTAAGAACATGTATTTATGAAACAAGTTCTAAATTTTTTCCTTGTGATAATTTTTGATAGCTTCGTACATAAAACATTCTTTCAAAATATTTATGAATCAAGTTCTATTTTTCTGTTTACTTGTGACAATTATTGAAAACTCCGTACATAAGAAGAAACGAGCTCAATTATTGTTCTGTTTTTTCTGTTTGTTTGTGAATATTATGATTATTATTATTATTTGTATATAAGAATGTTTGCATTAATAGTTGCTCCTCATTTCACATGCCTGTATTCATGTTAATTATATCCTCCCCAATAATTACCCGAAGTCGACGCGCCTGATTTATGAGCTTATTTCTCTTCATTCTAGCAGCAGCCTCGTTCTCTGACCAAACGAGGTGGGTTTTTGAAGTGAAGGCGGGCCTACAAGGTAATCGCAGTTACTATACCAACAAACCCTCACGTTGTCTGCTGTGCAATTGTTTTTCCATCCGTGACGTCGGTGATTTTCCCCACCTTCTTTAGACGTCAGGTATACACTGACTGACAGAGCAAATGCAACACCAAGAAGGAGTGGTCAGAACTTTATGCCAATTGCAGGGTAGACTGACGTCACTGAGGTATGCTCATGATGTGAAATGCGCCGCTGTGCTGCGCACGTAGCGAACGATAAATGGGACACGGCGTTGGCGAATGGCCCACTTCGTACCGTGATTTCTCAGCCGACAGTCATTGTAGAACGTGTTGTCGTGTGCCACAGGACACGTGTATAGCTAAGAATGCCAGGCCGCCGTCAACGGAGGCATTTCCAGCAGACAGACGACTTTACGAGGGGTATGGTGATCGGGCTGAGAAGGGCAGGTTGGTCGCTTCGTCAAATCGCAGCCGATACCCATAGGGATGTGTCCACGGTGCGGCGCCTGTGGCGAAGATGGTTGGCGCAGGGACATGTGGCACGTGCGAGGGGTCCAGGCGCAGCCCGAGTGACGTCAGCACGCGAGGATCGGCGCATCCGCCGCCAAGCGGTGGCAGCCCCGCACGCCACGTCAACCGCCATTCTTCAGCATGTGCAAGACACCCTGGCTGTTCCAATATCGACCAGAACAATTTCCCGTCGATTGGTTGAAGGAGGCCTGCACTCCCGGCGTCCGCTCAGAAGACTACCATTAACTCCACAGCATAGACGTGCACGCCTGGCATGGTGCCGGGCTAGAGCGACTTGGATGAGGGAATGGCGGAACGTCGTGTTCTCCGATGAGTCACGCTTCTGTTCTGTCAGTGATAGTCACCGCAGACGAGTGTGGCGTCGGCGTGGAGAAAGGTCAAATCCGGCAGTAACTGTGGAGCGCCCTACCGCTAGACAACGCGGCATCATGGTTTGGGGCGCTATTGCGTATGATTCCACGTCACCTCTAGTGCGTATTCAAGGCACGTTAAATGCCCACCGCTACGTGCAGCATGTGCTGCGGCCGGTGGCACTCCCGTACCTTCAGGGGCTGCCCAATGCTCTGTTTCAGCAGGATAATGCCCGCCCACACACTGCTCGCATCTCCCAACAGGCTCTACGAGGTGTACAGATGCTTCCGTGGCCAGCGTACTCTCCGGATCTCTCACCAATCGAACACGTGTGGGATCTCATTGGTCGTCGTTTGCAAACTCTGCCCCAGCCTCGTACGGACGACCAACTGTGGCAAATGGTTGACAGAGAATGGAGAACCATCCCTCAGGACACCATCCGCACTCTTATTGACTCTGTACCTCGACGTGTTTCTGCGTGCATCGCCGCTCGCGGTGGTCCTACATCCTACTGAGTCGATGCCGTGCGCATTGTGTAACCTGCATATCGGTTTGAAATAAACATCAATTATTCGTCCGTGCCATCTCTGTCTTTTCCCCAACTTTCATCCCTTTCGAACCACTCCTTCTTGGTGTTGCATTTGCTCTGTCAGTCAGTGTATATGTTGACATTGACAACGTTTGCACAGATTCCTAAATCGATTCGAAACTCCGCTGCCGTTTTGGGGTCACCGCTCACCTACTTGACTATTGTTTCAGGCAAGACCATTTACAATAACATCAGACCTTAATACAAAAACAACATGGCCGACGCATTGGTTCCATGTAAATACGCCTGTGATACATAAACTTAACCTTTTGATTATCGTATTGAGTTGCTAAGCTCTTAATAACGAACAGAATACTTTACTTTGGGTAATAGACCAATACTATCTAGAAATACCCTATATTTAGACAAGCAATATGTGAATAGTTCAAAATATAAATAGTTTCTATGAACTAGTATGGTAAAGGAAATAGGTAATATAGGATTTCATTCTAAAATAACAGTCCTTGGAGGAATATTTGATGCGTTTCAATTCAGTCAATTAATTAATCAATCACCAATGATCCGAATTTGGTCTGTCGTCCAAGTGGCAGATTACGTATCAATTGTCTACCGTACCTAGTCTTTTCTTAAGTGATTTCAAAGGAATTGGAAATTTATCTAAATGGTGTAGATATAGTAGGGGGCATCCTTGGTAAATTATTCCAGACCGTAATTCTTCTTCCTAAATCAGTACTTGTTTTAGAAATACATTTATATCAATGAACTTTCTATTACCGTACGCTTTTAAATATAATAGCTTACCTCGTTCAAGAATTTTTTTACAAACATAACATTGTTGCGAATTTTAATTCTCCCATAACAATGATTCTGATAATGATCCACCAAACTGCTTCATCTGTTTCACTTCCAATAATCAATAGGAGAATCAATTTGAAATTCTCTGGCAGCATATGCATTTTCGTATAAAGCACTTTAACACCCAAATCGTTCGCAACTTAAAAGGTACTATAAGTGACAGTATATCAGTTGATACCTTGTCCTCTAATTTAACAAAGAGAATGTAATCTTCATTCACAGATAAAATAAATAGCGTTATCACTTCTTATAATGTCACTTTTAAAATCCTCAAAAGGTATAGTAATTGAGAAATGTACTAGGATTGGCATCAACACAGAGTTTTGGCTTTATCCGGTAAAAATGAAATGGCGTATGGCTTTTAGTGCCGGGAGTGTCCGAGGACATGTTCGGCTCGCCAGATGCAGGTCTTTTGATTTGACACCCGTAGGTGCCCTGCGCGTCGTGATGAGGATGAAATGATGATGAAGACGACACATACACCCAGCCCCCCTGCCAGCGAAATTAACCAATTAAGGTTAAAATTCCCGACCCTGCCGGGAATCGAACCCGGGACCCCTGTGACCAAAGGCCAGCACGCTAATCATTTAGCCATGGAGCCGGACGCTTTATCCGGTAAAAACAGCTCATTAAGTACACGGAACACATTCTATCTATTGACAAATTTATCCTCGAATGTTTTTATGCACCCTAATACATTACTTGTAACTACGAAATCGTCACGATGCATTAAGTACACTTAATTTGAATGTAAGTGCATCTGCTGTAATATGAATTACATCCAGGTATGCAATACGATCGACACGTCCTAATATATCAAAATAGTTTTAAAACCAAATTTAAATAAAAACATCACTACACTAACGTTTCCTAATTAAACCAAGCCAACAGAAAGAACTAAACAGATGCTTCGCACATGCTCATGTTTACATTTGAACAAACCGATTGGGGCGTCATTTTAGCTAATGCCGATAGCTTTACGAAGGTCTGATTGTAGTTGGTCTTGCTTCAGGTGACCTCGTGTTGGGAAACGCGAGACAGTGGCGAGACAAGAGAACAGGGAGAAGGAAATAGAGCAATAATATTGGAGACGAAGGTTTTAAGTTGTTGAAGTTGTGAAGGACTTCAAGTTCTTAGGAAGTGAATTAATGGAGAATTCAAGATTGGTTATGGAAATCAGCAGGAGGGTACAGCGTGGAAGTGTTTTCTATCAGGGAATACGGAATCCGATACGGAACAGAGGTAAACCAATAAACGCTGAAGTAATACTGTACAAGATATGTTGTAGTCTATGTATACCTATTACGGCATATGCAGTTGACGGGTTGGCCAGTCACAAAGACAGACGAAAATCAAGTACAGCTCATAGAAATGTCACCACATTTGCCCACTGCCCTTTGATAAACAATGTGCTATCATAACGAAGAGAACAATTAAAAACTGAATTATTTCTTACACTTCTCGCTGTTGTTTTTAAGGCCCAAATGTGAAGTTTCGTGTTTTTTTGTATTTCTGACAGTTGAAAAGTTGTGTTTTGATGATGTCACTATTAGTATGTAACTGAAATTATTTATAGATGGGAATTTGATGGGAGGGTTTGTCTCCCTGGCTGAAAGGTCAGCGCACTGGTCTATGGTCTGGAGGGCCTTGTGTTCGATTCTCCTCCAACCCGGGGATTTTTAACTGCTCCTTGTTAATTCCTCTGGTTTGAGGACTGCGTGTTTGTTTTCGTTTTAATGCACTTCTCTTCATACACATTAGGTTTGTTGGGGTTTCTTCGTTTACGTTGTCATAGTATGTAGGCCTACTGTTTGGTATGATGTACTGTATAATGTAACTGCCGTCTTTCGAAACACACGGAGACGACTATGATGTATATTAGGCCAAGGAATTATATAGGGGAACATAATAATTGTTTACGTTACAGCACACTCACTACCTTCCACCATAAAAATACGCAATACTGAATACATCCCTCCATATATGGTTGCAGTCAGGAAGGATATTCGGCTGTAGAACTAGGTCAAAGCACCGATCCCAGAAAATTGAGAAAATGGCGAGGAAGAAGAAGAATAAGTTTAAGATAGGCGAGGGGTACGTCGAACCTACAGAATGTTCTTGAAATGAATATAAATGTATTCACTTACATGTGTACCTTATTTGCTTGATGTTATCAATCAGCGTTCGTTTATTAGTCCTTTCATAATAGTTACTTACGCAATTCGTACGTAAAGTGGACATTTTTCTTTTGCATGAGTGGAAAAAATTAAGCACGGGGTGAAAGCCGAGTGGTTATATTACGCGAGTATTAAAAGTTGTAGGCCCTATAGATAATTTTATATGCAGTACCGTATACAATAACAAAAATATCAATTCTATGGAAAGTAAAATATTTAAAATAAACGAGTTTATGATGGTTCATGGTGTGGGTTACTGTAGTCACGTCCTAGTTCGTGAACCATGGGCAACGGCTGAGTGGCCCAGTAAGTGGTCCTGAAAGTCGGGATACCATTTGCTATGGAATGGGAGTGGGAATCTCGAACATATTCTGAGTCATGGCTCTCCTTGTGCTCAGGCGGCTAGGACTATACAATCCACCGTTGGTCCTTAACCCGTTAGAGGAGAGATCCTCACTTGGACTATGTGTAAGTAGGGTAGCATCCTGCTTCATGAATTTACCGAGCTCAGAATATTTTAAGCAAGCTTCGGACCTATGGGAGTAATACAGGCGAGGGACTCCTTGGAAACAACTTGGCGAACGAAATGGATTTCGATGGGGAGCTATCAATATTTATGGGGCTTATGGAAGAAAGAAAGTAAAACTGGCTGAGCCAGCAAAGAGGATGCATCTGGATGTACTAGGAGTTAAGTGATATTCGGGTAAGGGAAGATAACGAGGAAGAGATAGCAGATTATAAAGTGTACTTGACGGATGTTAGAAAGGTAAGGGCAGAATATGGGGTAAGACTGTTTATCAGGAATTCTATTGGACGCAACATAGTTTCTGTTAGGCACGTAAATGAGCGAATGATGTGGGTAGATTTGGCAGTTGGAGGAATTAGGACGAGAATTGGCTCAGTGTATTCACCATATGAGGGTGCAGATGAGGATGAAGTTGACAAGTTTTATGAAGCACTAAGTGACATCGTAGTCAGGGTGAACGGCAAGGATACGATAGTGGTAAAGGGCGATTTCAGTGCAAGAGTTGTAAATTGAACTGAAGGATACGAAAGGGTGATTGGTAAATCTAGGGAAGATATGGAAGATAATGGGATTGGGAAGCTTTTGCTGGACTTCTGTGCTAGTATGGGTTTAGCAGTTACGAATACATTCTTCAAGCATAAGACTATTCACCGCTACACATGGGAGGCGAGGGGTACCAGATCCATAATAGACTATATCTTAACCTACTTCGAATTCAGGAAGTCTGTTAGGAATGTACGGGTTTTTCCTGGTATTTTTCGATGATACTGACCACTATCTGATCTGTAGTGAACTAAGAATCTCTAGGCCTAGGATAGAGAAAATGAAATCTGTTTGCAAACGAGTAAGGGTAGAAAATCTCCAGGACGAGGAAATTAGATAGAAGTACGTGGATATGATTAGTAAGAAGTTTCGAACAGTGGACAGTAACCAGGTTGAGGTGAGAATGGGTGGCATACAAGAATGTTGTAGTAGAAAAAAGCAAGGGAATGCTTTGGAAGGACTGTATGTAAAGATCGGAAAGAGCGAACATCTTGATGGAATGATGAAGTGAGTGCAGCATGAAACGTAAAAAGAAGGCTTATCAGAAATGGCTCAAAGGAAATGTACGTAGATTAAAAAAACTGAGCGAAACAAATAGTTGTTGAATCCAAAAAGAGGTCTTGGGAAGATTTTGATAATAACCTGGAAAGGCTAGGTCAAGCAGCAGGGAAACCTATCTGGACAGTAATACAGAATCTTAGGAAGGGAGGGAAAAAGGAAATGAACAGTGTTTTGGGTAATTCAGATGAACTATAATAGGTCCCAGGGAATCACTCGACAGGCGGAGGGAATATTTTGAAAATATTCTCAACGTAAAAGGATATCTTCCAGGTGGTGACGCGAACAAACAAGCTCATCGGGAGGAAGCAAATGATGTCGGTGAAATTACGCTTGAGGAAGTGTAACGGATAGTAAATAAACTCCATTTTCATAAAGCAGCAGGAATAGATAAAATTTGACCTGAAATGGTGATGTAGGCCTATAGTGGGAGGGCAGGAATGAAGTGCTTCATAGAGTAGTGAGATTAGCATGTAGTGTTAGTAAGGTACCTTCAGATTGGACAAAAGCAATAATTGCACCTATCTATAAGCAACGAGACAGGAAGGATTGCAACAACTATCGAGGTATCTCATTGATTAGTATACCAGGAAACGTATTTACTGGCATCTTGGAAGGGAGGGTGCGATTAGTGGTTGAGAGGAAGTTGGATGAAAACCAATGTGGTTTCAGACCACGGAGGGGCCGTCAGAATCAGATTTTCAGTATGCGCCAGGTAATTGAAAAATGTTACGTGAGGAATAGACAGTTATGCTTATGTTTCGTAGATCTAGAGAAAGCATATGACAGGGTACCGAGAGAAAAGATGTTCGCCATACTGGAGGACTATGGAATTAAAGGTAGATTATTAAAATCAATCAAAGGCATTTATGTTGACAATTGGGCTTCAGTGAGAATTGATGGTAGAATGAGTTCTTGGTTCAGGGTACTTACAGGAGTTAGACAAGGCTGTAATCTTTCACCTTTGCTATTTGTAGTTTATATGGATCATCTGCTGAAAGATATAAAATGGCAGGGAGGGATTCAGTTAGGTGGAAATGTAGTAAGCAGTTTGGCCTATGCTGACGACTTGGTCTTAATGGCAGACTGTGCCGAATGCCTGCAGTCTAATATCTTGGAACTTGAAAATAGGTGCAATGAGTATGGTATGGAAATTAGCCTCTCGAAGACTAAATTGATGTCAGTAGGTAAGAAATTCAACAGAATCGAATGTCAGATTGGTGATACAAAGCTGGAACAGGTAGATAATTCTAAGTATTTTGTTTGTGTGCTCTCCCAGGATGGTAATATAGTAAGTGATATTGAATCAAGGTGTAGTAAAGCTAATACAGTGAACTCGCAGTTGCGATCAACAGTGTTATGTAGGAAGGAAGTCAGCTCCCGGACAAAACTATTTTTACATCGGTCTGTTTTCAGACCAACTTTGCTTTGCGGGAGTGATAGTTGGGGGCAGTCAGGATATCTTATTCATAAGTGAGAAGTAACAGACATGAAAGAAGCGAGAATGATTGCTGGTACAAACATGTGGGAACAAAAGGCAGGAGGGTACTCGGAATGAGGAGATAAAGCTAAGAGATAAAGCTAAGTTAGTAATGAACTCTATGGATGAAGCTGTACGCTTAAACCGGCTTCAGTGGTGGTGTCATATGAGACGAATTGAGGACAGGTTACCTAGGAGAATAGTGAACTCTGTTATGGAGGGTAAGAGAAGTAGAGGGAGACCAAGACGACGATGGTTAGACTCAGTTTCTATCGATTTAATGATAAGAGGTATAAAACTAAATGAGACCACAACACTAGCTGCAAATAGAGGATTGTGGCGACGTTTAGTAAATTCACAGAGGCTTGAAGACTGAACGCTGAAAGGCATGACGGTCTATAATGATAATGTATGTATGTAATAAATTTATGAACAACATATTAGAATTGTCTGAGTTTCTTCCTTTACGTTGCCTTAGTATGGACTTTTTGGTATTATGTATTATATAAATGTAACTGCGTGTCTTTTCAAACACACGGAGAAGACTGTTATATATATTAGGCTATGAATTGTCTTGGGGAACAGCGTAGTTGTTTACGTTACGGGAACCGAAATTGAGTTTACGTAGGAGCTGAGGTGTTTACGGCCGTTGTGAAGGCAGTAATGTAATGCAGAGTGCGATAATACACATCGCAAAAAGAGTTTGGGATATCAAGGATACTGTGTAATAATAAAGTTGCAGAAAGTTGTTTATAGTTTCACAGATATACACAACCAGATAATGTAACTTTATAAAATCTCGAATGTTTTTCTTTCAATATCTTCCAATAAACAGTAATAATAAAATGGTTACAATTGGTGTGTGAGTTTTTAGTCTTTACTCTGCCTTAGTACCGTGTATGGCCTTCTCTTGCACTGGTCAGGTTACTGACACGCTGTGGCATTCTTGCGATCAGTACATTAATGCCATCGTGAGGAAGAAAGTCCCATTGCATCTGGGGAACTCGAATGAGGTCTGGAAGTGTCTTTAAAGGTTGTGGACGGTCAGAAACAGCCGTTTTAAACCTTCCCCATGCCTCAATACAGTTCATGTCCGGTGAATTAGCTCGCCAATTCACATAGGTTTATACCCACCCATCTCGTGAAGTTCCTCACTGATGCATCTCGATGATGTTGAGTATTGTCGTGGACGAAAATTAATTCAGCACCAAGTTCATCCATAAATGGTTGTACAAATGGTCGAAGAAGTTCACCGAAATACTGCTGGGCAGTTAAGGTGTACGGCGACACTGAATAATCCCAGCCTAAACAATTTCATCACCACTTCCAAATGCATGCACCACTTCAGCATGCTGGTGTCGTGTGTACGCCATCCTACACATAACCTAACTCTTGTGAAACCTTCAGTTATGATGTTAATACATTTTAATTATCCTTTATTAAATGCTAAGTACGACTATATCTTAAATATGTATTGCACATTTGTAGAATGTGGAGTGTGGATTAGTGCGTGTGTTACAGTGAGTAGAGGACTTGATTGATATCTGAATTTTTCCTTTTAGAATTTGTTTTACGGTGCACCGACACAGATAGGTCTTATGGTGACGATGGGATAGGAAAGGCCTAGGCGTGGGAAGAAATCGGCTGTGCCCTTACTTAAGGTACAGCCCCAGCATTTGCCTGGAATGGAAAATGGGAAAACACGGAAAACATCTTCAGGGCTGCCGACAGTGGGGTTCGAACCCACTATCTCACAGATGCAAGCTCACATCTGCACGCCCCTAACCGCACGGCCAATTCGCCCGGTATCTGTATTTGTCAGAATCGACTTGAGCGAAAGGGCAGTCATTCTTGTCTTGTGATGGTAAAGTGAACGATCAGTGTGTGGATTGTTGATATTTGTACTTGTTAGAATAGGCAGTAAATTGCTTCAGTGTGTTTCCCGTACTAGTGTTGTAATGTTGTGTATAATTGTGTGTTATTAAGGAATAGACCAGGGGCGACCGTAACTTGTGTGCTGAAGTGCTGCAGCACATTGCCTATTTGAAAAATAAATTACTTAAAAAATATTTATCTGCAATCAAATACAATGCATTGAAAAAGACGTCAGCAAAAGAATAGGAAATTATTCAACTCCCCTCACAACTAGGTAACTAGTCGTGTTCTCCACGCCGGGTAGTTGTGCTGGGCTGTGCGACCACTGCTCAGCGAGAATTTCTAAGCTTTTTGCCAGAAAGCAGGAACTCTGCGTTTTACACATGCGTGCCCAACTTTTCCGATAGGCTGTGGAAACAACAGCCAAGACCTAGACCGCAAATAATCAGCTTCATTTTCCGTATCAAATTCTAATCACAGAGACTTACAGTAATTCAAAATCTTCCACGTTTATGATTGTTATAGCTCTGAAATGTCATTTGTCTAGTTTCTATTGTTGTGTTCAGTTATTTGATCGCCGGACGTTAGAAAGAGATGTAGAATCACATATTTGGACTGCTGCTATTTTGCTTTGTCTTCGCTATAAGTATCCAAGGCAAGGAGGCCCTGGTTTTTCAAAAGGATGTGGGGCTCCATTACTTCCACATGTCATCAGAACTGACCTGGCATAAACATTCTGTAGATGGCTTCTTCCTGTATATTTTTATACTAAGCTGACTTTCTGATCTTAAAAAAAGGACATGGCTTTTGAAAGTATTCATTTGAGAGTTGAGAAATTGAGACGAAGCTTTCTTCTCAAAAAGTGACCGGCAATCAGCTTCAAATGTTCCGCAATAGACTCAATTTACGGCACATTCAGAAAGCTCAAAATAAATAACAGCCTACCTGGAAAGAGTGAAAGAAATGAACATTCAACAATAATTAGAACAGTGTCAAGAAGCCAATAATTTTTTTAAAAACTTTTTAACTGGAAGACAAACAGATATTTTTAGTGTAACAGAGTTGAAACTTTCAACAACTATTCTAATGAATAGATATAGTTTTTAAGCAGGCTAACTATGTTTTCATCCTGTCTCATTTCATCAACCCATTAACGCCCACATTGTTTTAACATCATTTTAATTTAATTTATATTCAAATAGTCTTTAAGAGGAACAATGTACCTGAAAATAATGTATTCAGAAACTTAGCGATTCAACTAAACTTAACAACAGCTGAAGATATTCTCAAGTGAGAACGAAACATGTACTGTTTATAATTAATAATTTGCTAAAAAGCAAATAAAAGGTATCAAAAAGGTGGAAGATTTTCAATTACTGTAAGTCTCTAAGACCTAGACCGCCAAGACATTACTTCACAGCGATTCTTCGTTCGACCACAAAGAGGCAGCACTAGTCATACTTGCTTTACGACCGAAATGAGAACGTGGCAGGAGGCACCCTCTTGACTTAGCGGTAGTATTTAAGAGGGCATCGCTCAAAGCAAACGGGAAAACAAAATAATGTAGAGCTGTTCCCGCCAGGTCTTTTAATACCAAAGAGGATAGAATATTCCCAATATGCCTATGATTCGATAGCCACCTTTGTAAATCGATGAAGTATAAAAATTGTACTTTTTATGTTGTCAAAATAAGGACATGATATTGTGATTTTCTTTAATAAAAATGTCTAGTTTATAAGTGTCACTATAAAACATAGCATGTAATTTTGCATTACGACGTTGCTGGTTTTTTTCGATTATTTTGGTGACATTGGGAAGTTATGTTTTTGTGCGTTCACACCAAGTGTTTGAGTTCGTGAATATTTTGCCATTGTAGGTGTTATTGTGTGTTTAATTATATAGTTTTATAGTTTTTATGAGGAATGTGTATATGTGTTGGAAAACTCGGTGGGGAGCCTCTTCAAAACCGCATACCGGTATGTTTCTCAATATTTTTATTTTTTGATGGGTGATGGGTTACTGCACACAACTGAATTTCTGCACCAGCCGTCAGTGGAATAGACTTAGCGACAATAAAGGGGTTTTATTTAAGGAAGTGAATGTATCTCATGTGATATTTATTTACACAAATAAAATCACATTAAGAACGACAAACCGGCGACTGTGACAGGACGATATTTGATTCGAGAATGAAGGTCGACCAGATGACCGTGGCGATTTTACGTAAAGCGCTGGCATCCCGAGGTTTGCCGACGGCGGGAAGCAAAGCGGGCTTACAAGCGAGGCTGCGCCAGGATTTGTTGGACAACGAGGAGGACCCAGGTAGTTTCGACTTCGAAGACACTTCGGAGGAAGAAGCCCATCACCGGGTAAACTCATTGTTCGCACAATTAACTTATTTGATTCAGGCCCAGTCCGAAAATATCGACGCCCAGTTTCAAAAGATAAAGACCCAGTTTAAAGAGATAAAGACCCAGTTTTAAGAAATAAAGAACCAAATCAATTCTTTGAATAAAGAAGTGGAGGAAGCGAGTGCCCTGCGTGAGATACGGGAGAGGCCTACAAGCAGAGATGGCGACTTCAGCGTCATGAATGTGGCAACCCCACAGGACGACGGGATCACTTCCTGGGGATCATGGCGGGCCTAGTTCGAGACCGGATCGACTTCAGAAGTGGGAGCCGAATACCCGATCGCCGGACTACGTGGGCAGGAGGTGGAAGTACGACACAGCCCCCAAGCCATGTTCGAGCTGCGAGGAGATTGTGGGAGAATTCAACGGACGCGGCAGTGTCCACCATTCTAGAGCCGACTACCGAGTCCTGCTGCAAGAGAGGATAGAATTCCGCCGGCATTCGACCCCGAGACCGAACGACCAGGTGACGCGACTGTGGACGAGCCGTACTAGTACGACACTAGGCGCAAGGCGGCGGACAGCTGCAGTAAGCTCCGCGGCGCCGAGATCCACATACGGAGGATGTTCGGCGTGAAACAGAACTACGAGGATGTTCAGACGATGTCCCAGGAGATGGAGGCAACGACACGACCAGTGGGACCCCTCTAGGAAACGGAGAACCAATGGGATCCAAACCGACAATCGACCAATGAGGGTGCCACCTGACCAGGACACTCGTCCCGGCATGAAGCCATGTGCCGGTAAGACCATCGAGTTCAGCACCCCGAAAAGGGAGGATACTCAACAGGGCCAAGCCCGAGACGTGCAAGCCTGTCCCGTGCATCACACCGGTGGACTACGAAGACGCGTGGGCCCTAACACTATAGAAAGGTACGAACGAAGGGAAAGCCGGCGGAGCTTCGAATGCCACGCGAGGACCTGCGGATCATCGTCACTGGGAACGAAGACACCGTCGACCGGACCCAGCGGATGCCCCATGGGAACGTGGTGGCTACTGATCGATCCGCCTGGCTGTAAACTGTGGACTGCGGCAGCGCCAACGAGAGGACTATGTGACTGACGGAGTCCGTGTGTAGTTATACAGCGAGGACTAAGAGAGACGAGGACTTCGATATAAGGACACTTAGATATAATTTAAGCCCTAGAGAAGGAATGTACAGGATAGATATTGAAGGTTTTAGGGGAGGGGGATAAGTGTTGTATGTTCGCCATCCCCCTGTGGGTGGGGGCGGTAGAATAACACCCACGGTATCCCCTGCCTGTCGTAAGAGGCGACTAAAAGGGGCCTCAGGGGCTCTGAACTTTGGAGCGTGGGTTGGCGACCACGAGGCCCTAATCTGAGTCCTGGCATTACTTCCACTTACTTGTGCCTGGCTCCTCACTTTCATCTATTCTATCCGACCTCTCTTGGTCAACTCTTGTTCTTTTCTGACCCCGACGCTATTAGGCTTGCGAGGGCTAGGGAGTCTTTCATTTTCACGCCCTTCGTGGCCCTTGTCTTCCTTTGGCCGATACCTTCATTTTTCGAAGTGTCGGACCCCTTCCGTTATTTCTCTCTGATTAGTGTTACATAGAGGATGGTTGCCTAGTTGTACTTCCTCTTAAAACAATAATCACCACCACCACCTGTATGTTCGCCATCCTACACATAACCTAATTCTTGTAAAACCTACAGTTAATATGCTAAAATTTTAATTATCCTTTATTAAATGCTAATTATGGCTATACCCTATTAATATGTATTGTAAATTTGTATAACCTCAAATACGCATTGTGAACACGTCTAACCTCAAAATCTGTGTAGTCGAAAACTGTAGAAAGCTCTAATTTTCATATATCATTCTGATATGTATGGAGGTTTCTGGAAACTTACTGTAATGATTTATTATACAGATATATGTAGAAACGTTAGGAATTTTGTAGACTTCGTCACAGTGTGTTTGTAAACTGTAATCTAACATTCGAGTTTGATCTACTCCAATCGAGAAGCCGGTCGATCGCTTGTTCCTAGTATGTTCGGATGTGTTCCATTTAGAGTGTTGCAAGATCATTTCCAGAAGTCGATATTTCTAGAGACCAGCGAGTTGGCCGTGCGGTTAGGGGCGCGCAGCTGTGAGCTCGCATCCGGGAGATAGTGGTTTCGAACCCCACTGTCGGCAGCCCTGAAGATAGTTTTCCGTAATTTTCCATTTTCACACCAGGCGAATGCTGGGGCTGTACCTTAATTAAGGCCATGGTCGCTTCCTTCGCACTCCTAGGCCTTCCCTATCCCATCGTCACCGTAAGACCTATCTCTGTCGGTGCGACGTAAAGCAAATTGTAAAAAGTGAAAGATATTACTAGACTGTTTGTCGAACGGTATTTATATTGAGCTGACAGGCCGATAGGCCAGTGGGAGTTAGTGGGTGTTAGAGAGTGTGGCTTAGAATGAGTAGAGCGTGGGTTAGAGTGAGTGTTACAGTGAGCTGCAGATTTGGTTGATATTTGAACTTGTCAGAATCGGCAGTAAATTGCGTCAGTGTGTTTCCCGTACTAGTGTTGTAGTGTTGTGTATAATCGTGTATAACTGTGTGTTGTTCAAGAATAGACTTAGCGGCAATAAAGTGGTTTTATCCAAGGAAGTGAACGTATCTCGTGTGATATTTATTTACACAGATAAAATCCCATTGAGAACGATACTGGTATTTTCCATCGCGTCCTTTCACGGCTACAAACACTTTGTAGTCGTGTATATGGCCTAAGTGATATTCATGTTTCATTTGCAAATATGTCATTACGCCATTCATTCAACCTCCAATTAAGACGTTGGATGACCCATTTTCTTCCCTCAACACCATGACGATTCTCTACTGGAACAGGTCGAATAGGTCAAAATGTCCTTAATTGGACACTAAGCAGTCTATTGCGTACAGTTTGTGCAGATACACGGACCGCGGCTGCTCTCAAGAAGTCATCTCGCAATTGCTGAGCAGTCGAAGTTGATTTCTTCTGCGCTTTTACGCGGATATACCGATCTGGACGTGGCGTTGTCACTCTTGGTCGACCTCCCCATGACCTACAGTATGTGTCTCTGTTATTCGTACAGGCTTCAATTTTTTTAAACAAGTCTCATATACAGTGGCGGCCGGTCAATACGTGCTACCGGGCTCCAGCACGTAGCTTGGAACTCTAAGGAATATTATTTATGTACAGTACAATTATCCTGGTGCCTTTTCGTTGTTTTGAGTACGATATGAATTTGTGTTTTGTGAAAATCAGGACGAGATCTGTCGAACACCTAGCGCCGTTCTCCCGGGGAACAAGGCTCGTGCTCATGTGAAGTGAGCCCTAGCCTGTAGCCTGAAGGAAGCAATACGCAGGCGCTGCCAAGCTTGCAACACTCCCCCTAGCCGGCGGAGTATACCGTAAACCGGGATCAACTTACACTGATCCCGTTTATAGTTACTTCCTCTCCCGCAAGGGGGTAGAATTACTCGATGTCTCCTGCTACCCGGAGCGCAGCGAGGGATCCAGTCGGCCGTGCTTATGTTGAACGTGGTAAGCGAATCTGCCACTAGAGAGTAGCATCGTCTGGGTTCGAAAGTAAAGCGTAAGTGGAGGCAATTTATCTCACACACGCTTATTAAAATATCCATCTTCCTTTTGTGTCAAAAATAAGGAATTCGTATGTGAGTCAAAGAATCTTTGACTGACCCTAAATGTTATCCCGCATTACAATGTAATTTACTCTGGTGAAATGAAATAGCGTATGGCTTTTAGTGCCGGAAGTATCCGAGGACATGTTCGACTCGCCAGATGCAGATATTTTGATTTGACACCCGTAGGCGACCTGCGAGTCTTGATGAGGATGAAATGATGATGACGACAACACGTACACCCAATGATGGTTAAAATTCCAGACCCTGCCGGAAATCGAACCCGGGATCCCTGTGACCAAAGGCCAGCGCGCTAACCATTTAGCCATGGAGCCGGACATTTACTCTGGTAATAGGGGAGATCTCAATGAATCAGTTGGCAGCTCTTTCAGTTGCTTTGTGCGGTTTTTAATCTCGTGGTTATATTACTGGTGCGTGTTTTTTCTGTCATTGTGTTAGTGCTAAAGTTTATACGAAGATTTATCAAATTATTTATCCACTGCAGTGTATATAAAGTGAAATTAAATTAGTGTTCTTAGTGGGGATCTATATTCTCACGATTCTATTTGCACTGATGTAAGTTGCGCCATTAGGTTAGTAAAAACAATATTTCTTCAATGAATTATTTATCTCGTAGACAGTTGTCGAAGAATTCATCTGCTTCCTAATTAATGTTGTTTTTGTTTGTTCTGAGTAATAAATTGTGAGAAAAGTTGTGTTATTATTATTATTATTGTACCGGGCGGTACACCTCTACACCGTTTATTTAAAAGTGGCGCCAGTTGAAACTCCTCTTCTGGAGGAAGGTTGAACTTTATCTATTCTATTAATTCTCTACTTTCTCAGAAGATGTCACCACGTGGAAAATTTTGAGTTTTTGAACTGTGTCACTTTTGATGTGTTTTTGTTTAGCTTGAAGTAAGAAGTGTGAACTTTCTCTTCTAGAGGACACTACTGAAGATCAACAATAGTGCAACCTAGTGCGGAGTCAAAGAACTATTTTGTTGAAGAAATTTTTATTTCAAGAGTTTGTTCTTGGTTAAATTTCTTTCTGTCATTGTTTAAGTTGGCTGTATACCCCTCTTTTTCCCCTTATTTTGGATCTAGCCAATCCCGAATTTCTTTAATTAATTTTCCACCAATAATGTGTTTCTTCTTCCTCTATGTAGGGGTTTCTTTTCCCTAGCCAATAAAATTTTTGTGGGAGGGTGTTTTCTTTCCCCTAACGCCTAGAATCTTCCGTGAGAGGATATAAACTGCTGATTTTGGGGTCTCCGGGCCACTTCTGTTCCATCTTTCAGTGTATTAAGTACATAGCAGGAGGCGGGGAGCGCCTCTTTCCTCGGCGGCGGTCAACAATAAGGTAATGGCCGATTAATAAATTCTTTCTTTTCTTGCTCAGCAGTTTAACTTTCGGGGCGGGTTCTAAGCGTTCAACCATGTAACCTTTTCCTAAAATGTAAAAACAACTGGTATCTATTCTATTTTAAAACGACATATCGGGATAGAGAGTGCTTAACCCTCTCGAGCCCCCACTCACATCGTCTTAAGGTGAACTTATTTTCTCAACCAATTCTTCCGTAATGTAATGTAAATTGCTATTAAGTCACCTCTGTAGTATGGGATTAGCCCTTGTAATAACGGCCTAGTGCCAAAGTAGGTTTTAAAAAATCAAAGTGTATCAGGAGTGCGGTTAGCCTCCTCTCAAATTGTTATTTTAGAGGTCATGTAATCAACCTCCTTTTCATGTAATAGACCTCAGTAGGTTGGGTATTTTACCCCTGTGAATACGTCCTTAGAGGACAGCTTGAAGGTAGAGTTTGGTGTGGCCTTTGAGAGGCTTAAATTTTGAGAGCGGATTGCTCTTTTGAAATGGAGTGTCATATGCCTCGTGGAGGCTTTTCTGTGTAATTCGGAGCCAGGGGCTCCTAGGGATGTATGGGGTTTTCTGCCCCTCTGTTAAAACTTGTGTTTGTGGTAAAACTGAGCTGATCGCTGAAGTCAGGGCGTGAAGCCCAAAACCTGTAAATATTGTAACTCCCCTTGTTTTGCTACATTGTACCTGCCATGTCTGTTATTGCTTTGTTTTTGAAAAGGAAATATAACCTTGTTAAATTTTAAATTAATTTTACATGCTCTATAATTTCGTAGCTTGAAACCCATTCACACCCGCACCTTCTTTTACGCATAACTACCGCTAAAACACGGTAACAAGTGGTAGCAGAGCGTGGTTGAATGGGTCTCAATTTAGCCCCTTTTGACGGCTAAACATTGCTTTGACTCGAACTCTAACAATTGTCTCAGTTGCTGGAATTTTTTGAGTTTTTCAAAATTGTTCTGTCATCATGCCCGGCCCTCGCGATGTTCTCCTCCTTAACTATTTGCGCAAAGAGGAGTTGATATACGAGTTAACTATCAGAAATGTGCAATCTGGAGGCACGGTTGCAATCGACACCAACAAGCTTAGAGAGTCCCTTGATTTGCCCATTTCCATCCCCAATTTGGGAGAGAAAGAAATTGATGATTCTCTTTCCACGATCGTCGAGAATATTACTGGGCTAGCATCTGTAGTCAGCTTTTTTGATGAAAACGATCCGTCTCCTAATCAAATTAAGCGTGTGCAAGGCAGGCTGTATCACTTTGCAAATAGAGTTAATGATCTGTTGTCTCTAAAGGTGAATGACGTTCAGAGGAAGGACGCTAATACGCTCCTTGAAACTATTTCTGAATTGTCTAATAAGGTTACTCAATTGCTAACCGGCGAAGTTCCTCCCAAAACTGATCAACCCGCCACAGTGAACGTAGGTAGTGATGAAGAGCCTCCTCAGGGAGAAGTCAATAGGATAACCGTTGCTGCTCAAACTATCTCTGCCCCATCGAACAACGAATCTGAACGCCGTGCGTCATTGGGTAACATCCGCTCTGAATTAACTTCTTTGCCATTGAAACCTTTAACGACTATGTCACCTGGGTTCAGTAGCTTGCCTCATCCATTGGCAATGTTGCTTAGAGGTATCTCTAAGTTTTCCGTCAACACCACCAGTGATGTAATTTCATTTTTAAGATTTCTAGTGGAATTTCAGGATCATGCCCTTGTTTTTTCTCTTTCGCCATGTCAAATTTTGCAAATTATCTATCCGTATGCTATTGGTATTCTCTCTGATAAAATCGTAAGAGCCATTGCCGAGCAATCATCTATTGAGGATTTCCATGCCCATTTGCTAGCTAACTTCATCCCGGCTAGGGCCAGGTCCTCCCTGATTCAGAAGTACTATTACCGTGTACAGCGCTTGGATGAAAACTTGGCTGATTTCATACAAGATATCAAATTCTACACTAGGGTGTTTGCTCTCCACTTCCCTGAGGATCAAATTGTACAAGCTATTGTGGAAGGCATTTCACCATCTTATAGATCATACTTGTGTTTTGCGGCGTGCCCGCAAACTTTCTCTGAACTTGAAGCGTTGGCCGTCTCAGCGGAAGGAGTTAGATACGCCGATTCTTTGCGTGTAGCGAAAGAACCCCCGCCTTCCTTTAGTAACACTCGGCCTCCACCTCGCCGACCAGTCAATCTCCGTAAATGTTATGCTTGCGGGTCGCCTGACCATCTGCGCAACAAGTGTCCACTGATCAAGCCAAGTGGGACTAGGAATGGAGCTGGTTCATCACAAGGCTGCTTTAAATGTGGGGCTTTCTCACATATCGCCAAGAATTGCCCAAACTCAAATAGCACCCCCTCCTGCTCTGGTGCAAATTCCACCCATGCCAATAATAAAAGGTGACTAGCGGCTTCGGCTGAGTCGACTAATTCTGCTTTCCAAGGCTCAGCCCCGGGCAAAAGGGTCGAGAATTCAGGGAATGAGCAATATTCAAATTCTTTTTTTGAATGCCCCAGAGAGTGTCTTAGGATTGCGGCGGATACCCCCGCACCTGTTCCTTTTCTTAGGATTGAGTTGAATAACGAGCCTATAACAGCTCTCTTAGATTCAGGCAGCGTTTGTTCCATTATTTCGGCTGATTGGTATTCTAAATTGAAATCTGTTTGTAAACTCCCTGACTATGACTCATCTCCTGTTAAATATGTTTCGGCTAATTCATCTCCATTAGAAATTCTAGGTTCCTTACATGTCAAAATTCGTGTTTTTAAATTTACATGGAAAATCAAATTGTTTGTGGCCAAGCATTTGTCTTGCCCCATCATACTGGGACCGGACTTCATGTCTCACACTGGTCTGGTGCTCGATCTTCAGAGTAAGTCGTGCACATTCAAATTTGCCTCTAATTGTAAAATCCCTCTATTAAAGTGTAATTCTGCATCATGTTCATCTATTTCGCCTACCCAGGATGAGATGTTGTTAGACCTTAGACATCTACCTGAGGAGCAGGCTGATAGTATTCGGAAACTGTGTCAGTCGTTTCCCGAGGTGTTCTCTGATACTCTTGGTGTTACTGACCTTATTGAATACAAAATTGAGGTCACGGATTCGATTCCTGTCCGTTTTCCACCGTATAGGCTATCTCCACCTAAAATGAAGGCTCTGAAAGAAATCATCGATCAGATGTTGAAGGATGGTATTATTAGGCCCTCTAAGTCAGCGTATTCTTCGCCTATTTTTCTAGTCCCGAAACCCCAAGGAGGCTTCAGGCCTGTCATTGATTACAGGGCTCTCAATCGGAAGGTGGTGTTGCAATCTGTGCCCCTTCCCGACCTTCATTCTTGTTTTTCATGGTTTCGTAAGGCCAAGTTCTTCACCATCTTGGACTTAAATCAGGCCTATAATCAAATTCCCCTTGCCGAAGAGTCTAAACACCTTACAGCGTTTGCCACGGACTGGAATTTATACGAATACAACCGCGTGCCTTTCGGGCTCCCCACGGGGGCAGCTGTGCTCACTAGGCTACTAGATAGGGTCTTTTCCGACATCAAATTTGAGTACTTATATCACTACTTAGATGATGTCGTCGTATTTTCAGAGACCTTTGAAGAACATCTAGATCATCTGCGAGAAGTTCTCGATCGCCTTCGTAAGGCTGGGTTAACTGTTAAGTTGTCCAAGGTTGCCTTTGCTAAGCCCTCTATGTCATTCCTAGGGCATATTGTGTCACCCGATGGAGTAGCAGTCGATCATTCTAGAACACAGGCCATCCGTGATTTTAAACCTCCCAAGGACATCAAAGGTATCGCCAGGTTCATTGGTATGGTGAATTTCTTCAGGAAGTTCATTCCTAACTTTGCTAATAGAGCGGCGCCCTTAAACCTTCTTCGTAGGAAAGGCATCAAATTCGAGTGGGGACCTTCTCAACAAGCCGCTTTTGAAGATCTAAAATTAGCTCTCTGTAATGCCCCTGTACTTGCTATGCCTGATTTCTCGAAGAAATTCATCGTCCAAACCGACGCATCGTCGTCAGCAGTAGCTGCAGTTCTTCTTCAAGAGACTGAACTAGGGAGGCGACCCATCGCCTATGCGTCTAGGACATTGTCAGCTCAAGAAGCAAAGTACTCCATATATGAGCTTGAAGGTTTGGCAGTCTTATTCGCCTTAGAAAAGTTCCGTCTCTATCTGGAACACGTCAAATTCGATCTGGAGACAGATAATCAAGCCTTAAGCTGGGTCTTAGGTAGGCCGCGTCGTACAGGTCGTATAGCCCGTTGGGCCATCCGTATTTCTGCCTTCCAATTCGATGTACGGCATATCAGAGGTACTGAAAATGTTGTTGCCGATGGACTCAGCCGTATGTTTCATAACGACGTAGAGACCCACGAACCGGTCGACAGTTCATCACCTTCCGAGTCCATACTATCTGGTGTTAATGCCATCTTAACAGATGCTCCCATGCTTTTTAGTGATATTGAGAAATACCAACGTGAAGATCCGACGCTGGCTCCGATAATGGAAACCCTTTCTTCTGGGGAACATGCTGTCCCTTATGTTCTGAGGAATGGTGTTCTATGTTGCCCTTCGAGGCATGATAAGTTGATGAAAGTAGTTGTTCCAGCGGTTCTTGTACCTATGATCTTCAAATACTATCATGAGACCCCATTGGGGGGGCACCTGGGTATCTTTAAAACTCGTGAAAAGATTCGTGAAATGTTCATCTGGAAAGGTATGGACGGTGAAATTCGGGAACTTGTAAAAGCTTGTAAATCTTGTTTGATCAGTAAACCCACCATGTCCACTAAAGTAGGCCTTTTGTCTTCTCATCAAGCGTCGCGCCCCATGGAACGCCTGTATATTGATTATGTAGGACCCTTCCCCCAGTCGAAGGGAAATGCCAACAAATTCATCTTTGTATGTGTAGATGGTTTTACCAGATTTTCTTGGTTATTTCCGACTAAGCTGGCTACCGCTCAGTCCACCATTACTTGCCTAAATTCTATTTTCGCTTCTTTTGGTCCGTGCCAATACATTGTATCTGATAATGCTAAGGCTTTTACATCTAATTTATTTCGTAAATTCTGTTTTGACTTGTCCATCTCTCATGTAACTACTTCCGCTTATTACCCTCAACCATCTCTGGCTGAACGGGTTAACCGTAATCTCAGGTCCGCACTTATTGCCTATCATCATGAAGATCATTCTAGGTGGGACACGTCCCTGCATTGGTTAGCTTTTGCTTTGAATTCGGCGGTCCATGAATCACACAAATTTACTCCAGCTTCTTTAATGTTTAAGTTCGTTCCCAACACGCCGCTCTGTAACCTCTGGTCTCTGAATGACATTCTGCCCGAGACAATAGATCCGGACAACATTAAAGATCTTTGGAAGAAGGCTAAAGCTAATCTTAAAGTGTCTCATGAAAAGGTTAGGGAAAGGTATGATCGTGGACGGAGACCCACCCCTTTGAAGGTAGGTGACCAGGTTATGGTCAAAAATTTTGTTCCCGCGGGCAAGCTTGCCCCCAGATTTCATGGGCCTTGTATCATCCTCGATTTTCTTACGCCGGTTACCTTATTGCTAAGTAATCCAGCCACCGAGAGGATATTTAGAGTTCACCTGTCCCAGGTGAAACCGGTGTAATTTCTGTGTTAACTTGCTTCATAGTATTTTGAAAGGATATGAAGGTTATATTTTTTTTTGAGTTTCACTTTTAAGGCATTCTGCCCCTTCTGTAATATTTTGATTTTAGATGTAAGCCTTATGTAAAACCTGCCCCGACCCGTTAAACTGCCATCCTGTTCTTGCCACGGCCATTACCACGCTCCCGTCTCCTGCTCCACCTTACACTGTGGCTTCATAATAGTAAATGCCATGGATATCTACACGCCGCTGGCCCCTCAACCTCTCCACAAGCCTGTACCCTCAAAGAAGATGATAGTCCAACACAATTCTGCCGCCTAGCTTTAATGTTCCAACGCCCCCGCAGCCGCGCAGCGCTGTGCAGCGACTGGGGAGGGGGATGGGCCCCCTCCTCTCCAGCGAGGACGACATGTGCACGGCGAGCCGGAGCTCTCCTCCCGGCCAAGGCTGATGTGCGGCGCACGACCTGCTACATGCCCGCAGCCTGTATCTGTTCACCGCGGGCGCGGCGTACTTCAACACCTCTGCTCCCCTCATAGTGCGGGCGAGCGGTATCTCAGGGTACTTGAGGGGTCCGAGCGGCCTCCGTTGGACGCAAGCTGCAACGGCCGGTCTGGCCATCCGACTCAATCTACATCAACTACATGGACAGTCACCATAAGCAATAACTACACTTGGGAAATTCAACAACAATATTTGGTGGACATTGCAAAATTTTTCTTCACCTTTAAGTATTAAAAGTTTATCTTCAGAAATTCAAATTCTAAAAACAGAAAGACTTTACTTCACCTGCAACAACAAATTGTGGAACTGAATCACACAACATTCTGAAAATCTTGTAATCTATTTTCATATTCACTTTATAACTTGGAACTTGTTTCAAACTGATTTCATGTGTCACCCCTGGAGGAACTTTTGGGGGGGGAGGTCTGTACCGGGCGGTACACCTCTACACCGTTTATTTAAAAGTGGCGCCAGTTGAAACTCCTCTTCTGGAGGAAGGTTGAACTTTATCTATTCTATTAATTCTCTACTTTCTCAGAAGATGTCACCACGTGGAAAATTTTGAGTTTTTGAACTGTGTCACTTTTGATGTGTTTTTGTTTAGCTTGAAGTAAGAAGTGTGAACTTTCTCTTCTAGAGGACACTACTGAAGATCAACAATAGTGCAACCTAGTGCGGAGTCAAAGAACTATTTTGTTGAAGAAATTTTTATTTCAAGAGTTTGTTCTTGGTTAAATTTCTTTCTGTCATTGTTTAAGTTGGCTGTATACCCCTCTTTTTCCCCTTATTTTGGATCTAGCCAATCCCGAATTTCTTTAATTAATTTTCCACCAATAATGTGTTTCTTCTTCCTCTATGTAGGGGTTTCTTTTCCCTAGCCAATAAAATTTTTGTGGGAGGGTGTTTTCTTTCCCCTAACGCCTAGAATCTTCCGTGAGAGGATATAAACTGCTGATTTTGGGGTCTCCGGGCCACTTCTGTTCCATCTTTCAGTGTATTAAGTACATAGCAGGAGGCGGGGAGCGCCTCTTTCCTCGGCGGCGGTCAACAATAAGGTAATGGCCGATTAATAAATTCTTTCTTTTCTTGCTCAGCAGTTTAACTTTCGGGGCGGGTTCTAAGCGTTCAACCATGTAACCTTTTCCTAAAATGTAAAAACAACTGGTATCTATTCTATTTTAAAACGACATATCGGGATAGAGAGTGCTTAACCCTCTCGAGCTCCCACTCACATCGTCTTAAGGTGAACTTATTTTCTCAACCAATTCTTCCGTAATGTAATGTAAATTGCTATTAAGTCACCTCTGTAGTATGGGATTAGCCCTTGTAATAACGGCCTAGTGCCAAAGTAGGTTTTAAAAAATCAAAGTGTATCAGGAGTGCGGTTAGCCTCCTCTCAAATTGTTATTTTAGAGGTCATGTAATCAACCTCCTTTTCATGTAATAGACCTCAGTAGGTTGGGTATTTTACCCCTGTGAATACGTCCTTAGAGGACAGCTTGAAGGTAGAGTTTGGTGTGGCCTTTGAGAGGCTTAAATTTTGAGAGCGGATCGCTCTTTTGAAATGGAGTGTCATATGCCTCGTGGAGGCTTTTCTGTGTAATTCGGAGCCAGGGGCTCCTAGGGATGTATGGGGTTTTCTGCCCCTCTGTTAAAACTTGTGTTTGTGGTAAAACTGAGCTGATCGCTGAAGTCAGGGCGTGAAGCCCAAAACCTGTAAATATTGTAACTCCCCTTGTTTTGCTACATTGTACCTGCCATGTCTGTTATTGCTTTGTTTTTGAAAAGGAAATATAACCTTGTTAAATTTTAAATTAATTTTACATGCTCTATAATTTCGTAGCTTGAAACCCATTCACACCCGCACCTTCTTTTACGCATAACTACCGCTAAAACACGGTAACAATTATTATTATTATTATTATTATTATTATTATTACTACTATTATTATTATTAGTAGTAGTAGTAGTATCATTACCAAGTTTGAAGTATGCGTTGTTCATCATGGCAATATGCAGATTTAAAACAGCGTATTTAGCTTGTTTTTTGTAGCACGTAGGACGATTTTTTCACGAGCCGCCACTGCTCATATATTCACATTAACAATTGAGAAACTAAAATAAAACGTACATTACAGGAAAAACATGGTTTGACAATGATAATTCGTTAGTCAAAACCATACTTATTTAGATACATGCAGGAAGATTTGATATGAATGTGCCGGCTTCGACAAACGGGTGTACCAGTTGTATCCGTACACATGGGCAGGATGATGCGCACCCTTTGTTTGCAATGCACGGAAAATTCTCAGTGACAACATATGCCTGGTCAAGTGCATTAGTCTTCTTCCTAGTGTATCTGTGGTGGGAATGGGTAGGTGTGTAGAGTTAAGTATGAAGTGTAAGAACGCTATACTTAAACTGGCACTTAAAGGATTTTCATTACGAAAGATTGGGCAGCTGGTCAATAGAACACATTCTACGATGCAATATGTGGTTGATGAATGTAAATACAATGGCACTATAAAGACCACGCCACGGAAACCCAGGAGAAAGTGAACTGAAAAGGAAGAACGGTTTGTTACTCGGCCGATTAAGTCAGATTCCAAATTAAATGTACTAGTATTGAGGCAGCTCACGGGGGAACGAACTGGAAAGAAGATCAGCAACTCCACCATCCGTCGGAACCTGTATCGGCATGGGTAATATGGAAGAATCCCTCGGAAAAGGCCACACGTAAGTAGAAAAAAAGGACGGCTTAGACTGACATTCGCTAAGGAGATATAAATAATGAGAACGAATTCTGGAATGATGTAATCTGGTCTGATGAGACAAAAATAAACCTTTTCGGGTCAGATGGCATCCACAGAATATGGAGAAAAACTGATACGGACAGTGATGTGGCAAATACACTTCCAACTGTAAAATAAGGTGGTGGGTCTGTAATGCTTTTGGGCTGTATGTCAGCCAGAGGTGTGGGTAACACGCATTTCATTGACGGAATAATGAACAAGGAGGGATGCAGCTCTTCTTCCTCCACCACCCTCTCTGGTGTTCCGTAGGGCAGTTCATAGGTCCCCTTCTTTTTTCCCTGTTTACTGATGATCTTATCGATACTGTGTACCACCATTTATGTGAAATCCTTCTCTTTGCAGATGATTGTAAAATCTTCATGCAGGTCGATTCTTCCACAGATACAACCCACTTGCAATATCCACTTGATTCTCTGTCACGTTGGTGTACTACATGGTGTCTTAAAACTCATCCCTCTAAGTGTTCCACCATTTCGTTCACACTTCGGAAATCCCCCATTCTACAAGAATATCACCTACTGAACCAACCAATTACGATTGTTGATAATCAAAAAGATTTAGGAGTGCATTTTGATAGTAAATTGTTGTTTGTCTTGCACATAAACAGTGTCACCACACGTGCTATGTCACTCATTGGTTTACTCTACAGATTTTCTGACATCACAGATATAAATGCCCTCGGAGCATTCTACGTTTCCTGTATCTTACCGATTGTCAAATACGCCTCTCCAGTCTGATCCACTTCTGCTTTTTCAAATTTCAACCAACTTGACCGTGTACGATCTTCTTTCTGTTCTACCGTCAGAGTGAAGGTCCCTGCTGGTCGCAACTTAAGCACTAGCCAAGTGCTGGGAAACTAAAACTCAAACCTCTTTCTGTTCGGAGGAAAGTAGCCGACCAAAAGCTTTAATACAAAGCAGGTAATAGTTTATTTAAGACTCCAAGATTAGTTTCGTTATTCCCCACCCACGTCCCATCTCGTAGTACCAGAATGAAGACCCTTTTCCTTATTCCTTACTCCCGGCTTTCTCTTACACAAAGGTCCTTTTATGTACGTATTCCAGAAATGTTTAATACCTTATCTAGAAACAAGAACCTAGATATCTTCGTATCGTAATATCCCCCCCCCCCCACTTTAAGTGGATTTTCTGAAAACTAATATTTGTGTTCTTTTGTTTTTTAAGGGGATTCCAAATATCAATTTTCATGTCTGTAACATGTTAGGTTTTTGTGATATATTGCAGATAATTTCGCTGCTGTAGAATCCTGGAGCTGACGTTGCCATGATTACAGCAGTTCATTACTTTATACGATTCCAAAAACAGTGGTAGTGTGGTGCCAATATCTCCGTAACGGTTGGTTTTAGGGCCTTAAGACATGGTTTTCGGGCCCGTAGGGCTTACCGAATTTTGTTCTTTGCGTCAAGAGGATTAAATTGAGCTTTGTCTCGTCCTTATACGACAAATTCGAGATTTGCCTATATTAGCCTATTATTTTTATATCTCTCCCCCCCCCCCCCGTGCCACCACCTCGAATTGTTTTGAAAATAAAATACAGCCCATGTTACTCTGGCAATGTAGCTTTCTATAGGTGAAGTAATTTTTAAAACCGGTGCAGTAGTTTTTGAGTCTATTCGTTACAAACAAATTTTTCCTCTTTATAATATTAGTATAGAAGTATAGATTTACACAAACAATGACATAAACAAAGGAAAATGCACTTACATACACGAGAAGAAACAGGAAATAACAAGAATAAAAATTAAGTTAATATGAGAAATATCCATCGAGCTCAGCAAGCTATTAATGAGAGCTAGGAGACTCCCATGCACGTTAAACCATCCAGAAAGTGTTTGTGCAAGAAACGTGTGATCCACGGTATCAAAGGCCTTCGCGATGTCGATATAGCATACATCATGATGAAAACTCGCGTGGATGGCAGAAGTGGCATGATGGAGGAGCATAGCCAAATCAGTTACGCAGGAGCTTCTAGAAGAAAACCATGCTCCTGGGGGGATATGTATGGAATAAACGAAAGCAAACGCTGGTGGATGATCCTTTCACAAATGATTGATAAAGCAGGTTACATACAGACCTTGCGATAATTTGCGATATCCGACCTCTTTCCACCTTTAAGAATGGGTGTGATATAAGCAAGTATCCAGGAGCTCGGAAAGTAGCCGACTGAGAAGCAACGATTGAATATCACACTAATAGGGTATGAAAGATCTACTGCTATATTCTTAAGGAAGATAGAACTGGGACCATCAGAACGAGTGGGTTTGTTTTCTGACAGAGACGAAAGTAGGGAATAAAGTTCAGATTCAGTGGTCGAAATATTACTGAGCTATGGGAACTGATAGTTTTCATGTTAGGTAAATCAACACACTGAACAGGTTTAACAAAATTAGTGGTAAAATATCCATCGAACAATTCAGGACTATCTGCACCACTGGCTACAGAATGGTCCCTGATTACTACTTCCGGTATTCGTTTGTTGTATCTTCTGTTATTTATAAGTGACCAGAAGCTTTTACTGTTGTGTCTTACTTCAAGACAGGCGAGTAAAAGAATTTTTAATTAATGCAATATCCATAGTTTCCCAGTCTGATTTTGCATGAACTCGTCTTTGTAGTGAGAATGGGCACCAGTCTAGAGCAGAAGGCTCAGAGAAAAAAATTATAAATAGAAAGACATCATATTGCATTGTTTTGCCACAGTCTTAATGATAGCTAGTAGAGTAATAATAATAATAATAATAATAATAATAATAATAATAATAATAATAATAATAATAATAATAAATAGGCCTATACCGTACTGTACTATAGACCAAATTGTGAAAATTTATAGTATTTCGTTGCAACCTAACGAAATGGATTTGTAAAAGCAGTAGACAGATAAAATTATACAAATAGGCCTCGATTGCGCAATATCAATAGCTCACAGAAATACCGTACTTTACATCCGTAAATTCATGTCCTCGCCTCGAGGTGGTGCGTTTCTTTTCAAGCACACCCCTAATGGCAATGAGCTGCATGCAACGTTTTAACCACATACCAACCCTCATGCCAATCTTAAGTTTCTGGCAGTGTCAGGATTCAAGCCCCGGCCCCCGAGGAAGGCAACTAGTAGCACCAACCGTTATACTGTATTACATACGTGGACTTGATCATATTATGAATACAGACACACAATATAAATAATCACTTAAAGGCAACTTTAAGTGATTCTGAACTTTTCTTCTCATGCATCATTTTTTGATAATGTACATGGTTTCAATATCAGGAATTTCAATAGGTTCAACATCAAGCCTGAGCCTTTTTTTCAGAAAAAGTTCCTCTACTCTCTTCTCCCTGTTGTAGTTCTCTTTCCCTATGTCTCAGACGTGAAGTCGAGACCATTCACACGGTCGATCAGTACGAGAGGTGATATGTTCTGAGCAAACTGCATAAACAACAGTTGAAATATGCTTACATTTCATGGAAAAAATTATTCGCCTTCATGAAATAACCACGACTGTTACCAAGGCCTTCCTTAGAAAACATGGTTATGTTTAAAATTAATTAAAATTTAAATTTAAAATTAATCGCCTCCCTAGCAGCATTAACCTACACCAACATGATATCGTATTAGAAATGGACCAAGGATATTTTTCTGAAGACAGCATTGTTGAATGTGTATATGAACACTAATCTCGCTATCACTACTCCACTACTAATACATAAATTACTACGTTGCCTCTATCGTGTAATGATAGGTATCTAGTGAACCAATGTTTCTTTCTTATCACATTTGCAGTTATTGCTCTGTTGCTATTTCGTGCTAAATGTTTTTCCTGTAAATTTATTACCCGAATACTTTCTGCAAGTTTAGAATAACGTGGCCAATTGTTGTTGCATAAAACACTCTGAAATCCCACTGTTATTATTTAACCGGCCATGGCAGCACGCGGTGAGACGACAGCGGATATGTGTGCGGTGAAACGCATTAACTTATAATGTTCGCCACTCGCAGCGCAGCGGTGCATTTCTTCCATCAGCGCACGGAGCCTATAGAAAGCTACATTGCCAGTGAACAACATGGGCTCTATATTATTTTCGAAACAATTCGAGGGGGGCGACGGGGGGAGATATAAAAATATTAAAATAATAGACGAAATAGAATTTGTCGTACAAGGACGAGACGAAGCTCATTTTAAGCCCCATGACGCATGTTTTAAGTCCCTAAAACCAACCGTTATGGAGATATTGGAACCACACTACCCCTGCTCTAGGAATCGGATAAAGAAACGAACGGCCGTAACCATGGCAACGTCAGCTTCAGGAGTCTACAGCAGCTAGATTATGCATCTACGTTTGGGCATAGCTGCCAACCAAAATTGATACACATATGATTTACTATCTGGAAAAAATAAATTGTTGTGTAAGACTCTCATAGCACTTCCTTGGGCGGGGATGGAAAGGGAGTGAAGTATAAAAATAATAGCCCCGGAGATCTCCGTAGTACAGCGACCAGCGGTTCCCGACGGGCCTCTGTTTTTACGTACTGGCTTAAGGTTTCAGCATTTTGCGGAGTCTGTTACCTATAGTTTAAACTATTTTATATCAAATCATGGAGTGGTAGGATCACTGATGATATTTTGGTCCACTTTTACGATCATTATAACCATGAAAACACGCTATATACTGTACACAATTGTCAAGACTTGAAAAAAATTCTCAACATTTATACTCAGATTCATTATATGATGTGCGACATGAGAGACAAGCCCTGAGAATTATAATTCTCGATAACTATAGTAGTTTCTTTTATGCATCGCGCATTTCCTTGATCATTTGTAATAGTTACGAAATGTTGGATCAAACAAATACATTCAGTAATATTTATATTTGCGGTACTATCTAGCGGAAATATACTTACACTAAACCTGCAGCTTCGTGAAGGGAGCATATATATCTAGGTGGGAATGAAGGAAAAACATGGTAGCAAAATATCTTAGAGGTCCACTCTAATTAGGAACTAATATTTAGAGGCCCCCATGAAGAAAATAAGAAGAAGATACACTATACTTCCAAACATG
This sequence comes from Anabrus simplex, assembly GCF_040414725.1. Lineage (NCBI taxonomy): Eukaryota > Metazoa > Arthropoda > Insecta > Orthoptera > Tettigoniidae > Anabrus > Anabrus simplex. The sequence continues at coordinate 1,408,690,164 of NC_090265.1, forward strand.
CCAAATAATTTCTACGTACTTAAGTAAATACACCAGTGATATAAACATCTAATGAAGCCAGTCAAACCGATAGTACGAGTAACTAAGGCCAGTTTCTGATAACCCGCACGAAGAAC